>NW_017537301.1:959229-962326 GCF_001853355.1 Bactrocera latifrons
TTTTTTTTTGTTTTTTTTTTTCGTTTTTGGATTTAGCTAATTTTTGTTTTGCGACACCCAAGAGCATACCGCTCTTTCAAGCAAAATGGATAGAAAGGAAATGTCACCGTAACGCACCTTTCTTCGGAGGTCTTCCTTGAAACTTTCAAATTGAATGATTGATTACCACAGGACCTTTGATTATTTTTTATCCGTTTACTAAACATCATCAAAAAATTTACGAAAAAACGCAATTTCGCTGACTTGCAAGTTAATATAAGACGTTGGAAAGAATTATGTTACCATTCTTTTTAAGCAAATAGATAAGAACCAAATTTTTTTTAACTAACGCAAGCCGACTTACGCCATTTCGTTATAATGCCATAACTGGGGCATATAATCAGCAGCCAAGGCGTACAAAATATGTTCTTATATATACGAGTGTTTCATGTTCTTATGATTCCAATGAATTTGTTCCAACTCTACTGTTTCTTTGGAGTTGTTTTAATGTACCATCAGGCGATTAAAGCTAAATTATAGATAAATAAAATTACTCAGCACTTAAGTAGATGCTTTCAAAGCAAATATTAAGTGTCATTAATTTGTGTTGTGCATTTTTAAGCTGAAAGCTGCTTAATATAAAAATTCTTAAAACCGAATGGAATGATGCAATAAAAAATTGCATTGTGGTCGAAATCCAATTGCATTTGAGATGTGCTATTCACTCAATTAAGGACACTTCATTCATAGCTGGAAAGAGCAAAAATGCAAATTGATGAAGTAGATTTTTCACATATAAAAACAAGAAAAAAATTTATATATTTGCACACTAGGGTGTGCGTTATTTACCAAATTGATGCAATAGCTTATGAATGCTGAGTTGAGTTCCAAGTTGATATAATGCTTAATAATTATTAAGTTGCTTATACGACATGGTGTACTGTGTGAAAATATTGCACTTGATGTATAAATTTGAATGCAAACCTAAGTAGAGTTTTGTTGAAAATATTGGCCAGACTTTTTTTTTTGTGGAGCGGAAAATTTTGTACTAGAATATATTTTTTGAAATGTTTGTTGTTTAATGCATAATATCAATTTTTTTTTATAAATATGGGAAAAGAAGCACGATTAAAGCAAGGTTAAAAAAACTTCGGTTAACTTCGGTTGTAAAGAAGCTACAGCATCTTTCACAAATACAAGTGAATTCTTATAAAAACTTTGAGGTTAGTTTGTGTAGCAGCTATACAGCAAAATGAACCGAGTTCAACAATTTCTTTAGGGATTGCAACATTGCCTTAAAAAAGAGCACCCAAAAACGAACAAGAATTTAGAAAATGACGGGCAGACTAATGTGTGCTATATATGTATATGTAAACATTTGAGAAATATGTACATTTTCTTATCAAAGCACTAGCTATGATTGCTTTAAGAAGAAAGTCTTTATTTGCTTAACTGCCCAAAAATTATACAAATTGGACTAGCAAATTATTTCAGTCAAAAATCCCTCAACACATACACATATTTGTATATATATATGTATATATATATACATAATATGAATCTTCAATCCACAGTGTTGCTTGCAGTTACATATACCTACAGTTAACTTCAAATAAATCTCAGTGTAAATGTTTGTTAGTCCGTCCATTCGCTTACATTCCTTCTGCCACAGAGCCGAGCCTTGACAGCTCTACATTTTAGCCTAAGTAAATTAATTGAATTGAGTTAAACTTGTTAAGCTTATAGCTGTCCATCTTGTTTTCATTATCGTCATTTTGACTTTAACTTATAGATAGCAATTTGTCGACGGCACAATCTGCAGTGTCTGCGTCGCATTGGCTGTCTGTAGAGGGAGCAGCATTTGCATTAAATACCCATGTATATGAGTGTGTGTGTCTATGCCTGAAGCAAAGGCGATGGCTTAGAGGCCTTTTAATTTCTTCTTCATCAATTAGTTTACATATTTGATGGAATTGTAATAAATCTAAAGTTTTGTACGCAATTTATCGCCACAACAAAGCCGCACAAACAACATACAACAACGACGACAAATACAAAGTTGTATGTGTGTATGTGTATGCAAATGCAAGGCGCAAGCAACTAGTGCGATCTGTAGGTCAGTGAGTCTTACGTATGCAAACATGCGCCTAAAAGCATGCTACAACATCGTGTATGTGCAGGCAATTGTTAGCCGTAGTTATACATGCATGCATGTATGTGTGTGTCTCTGTAAAACGCAATCAACATTTGCTCGACAATTTTCAATAGCATTTTCGAATTGAATTTAATTTGTCAATGACTTGTCGTTTCGTATGGCATTTCGTATACTAAACTGGTTAGCTAACTGCAAGTATCTACAAACACACACACACACATATATATGTCTAACTTTGTTTGTTTTTGTGTCTCACTTTCTTGGGCAATTTTCCTTAAATTAATTGTGTTCGATTTATTTGACATAAATAAATGAGGGAATTGCGATTAGACTTGTATTTATTGATCGAGAGGTGTTCTAAGGCGGGAAATAGTTAAATATCCTTTGGAAAATTGTTTTCGATTTCAAAGTGATTAATTTGCAATAAACTCATTCGATGTCTAAACGACACCCAAGAGCATACTGTTAGCGAAGTGTAAGCATAATCAATAAAGCTACAAGTTGAAAGTGGATCAAGGCTGCGAAGATAATGAAACCGCAAAAAAATAAACAATCTAAAACTTGAAGTGTGCTTTCAAGTATTTAAATATACATTAACTCATTAATTTTATAAAATAATGGTGAAATCGCCGAAATACTTCCTTTTCATTAAATTGTTTCAATTATAAGCATATGTTGTGTGACCCTCATGATATTATCGCCGCTACAAAATGAGCTCTGAAAGCTTTTTATTAGAAGTTCAAAGCAAATTTCGAGTTGTCTTCATTTTCACGTGATAGCCACGTTGTTCCTTAGTAGTTATTTCAACTAAGAGTTCAATGGAAATTTGTTAAGAAAGATCATCATTTGTTCGTAGACATTAAGATTCAGCTTCTTCTTCTTGATTGGCGTAGTCACCGCTTACGCGATTATAGCCGAGTTAACAACAGCGCGCCAGTCGTTTCTTCTTTTCGCTACGTGGCG
>NW_017537301.1:962936-1095574 GCF_001853355.1 Bactrocera latifrons
ATTGGGGTGGTTTTTTTACGTGGCGGGTCCCAAACCCAGCGCACAACCCTATGCAGGGAATGTTTCGCCTTCTCACTTTAGCTCACCTTCGAACGGATGTTCTTAGGCTACCCAGAGGATACTTGGTCAAAGACCGGAAGTCGTGAGCTGCTTGAGTCATATGTAAACGAATCGTTTCTGGCCACTCCCACGTGAATGGCGATCAGAAAACTTTCCTCACTTGCGTGAACTTCTACACATGACTCCATCCTCCAGCTTAGGTCAGGTTAATTTAGGTTATGTTAGGTTAAGTTAGGTCAAGTGAGGGGTATAGGCTGATATTGGTGAGACCACGAATAATCCCAATTGGATTGCTTGAAGCTTGTTCGTTGTGCTGGTCAAAACTTCATAGCATAAATCAAAAATACCGTTGTACATCGGCAAAGTGCCCAGAGCCTGCCACAAATTTTTTGTTTTCATCTCATCTTCTTCCCTGCAACTTTGTGAAGTTGAGTTCAAAATCCTAACCACACCACGTGAGTCCAATAGAACAATGCCCAGCTAGAAAATTTATATAGCGGTCATGTAAACTTAATGGTGTTTTGGGAAATGGTGCCCTTTCCAGCAAGATGAATGGCTTTACAGTTTAGGACGATTTCGCTGAGTCCAGACACCCAGATAAGTTTAATTTGGAATTAGCTTGATATACATCTAGGGATGTCATGTACGCCCTAACTACCTTTGAGATCACTGTAAGCGAGTTCAAGCGCTGTGTAGCAGGCCCTGCTGTGGGAGTTAATGCGTACCTCCCTCAAATAAGTCGAACTTCGTTGAAGTACTACTATTACTAGCTTAACAGCTGCTACAGTTAATTTCTTCTCCAAACTTGCTCGTAAGCTCGGATCCATCTATAAAAAGCTCACAGCGCCTCTTCTAAAGCGATTTTGCCAGCTCCTCCAGGCATATATGCGCAGAGATAATTCTGCTAGAAGTGGACTCCGTTGCATAGTTTTCCAAGTTATTAGGTGTGCAATCGAATAGCATGGAGACTACGTTCCAGCTATGTTACTTTATCGAGCGCCTTCACCAAGCACCTACACATAGAATAGTATTGGCTTTATAGCGGTTTTACAACGGTTGGTAAAGCCAAATCACGAACAAAACCAATTCAGTTTCATTTTCTCTCATAGCTAGGCGGCTTGTTTCCGCTGAGCTCGTAAATAGTATTTAGCAATTTTTCTTCAACCACTAGAGTAATTTCATCTGCGATGGCACCCTCGTTCAGTACAGAACCTGACCTTGCAGGGTGCCTCTATTGACCTTTCATAGTGCACGCGCACTGCCCTACTCTGCTATGACAGTGCTGTCGTATAAAAGAAAATATAAGAGGTGCTTGAAGAGCGATTCGAACTCAAATTTCCCTTCAGCTTAAGTTTCGTCAAGCTTTTTTGCAGTGAAAAGATACTCTTTATTTTTGTCACAATGCGAATCACAACTATGTATATTTATAGCTGATGGGCTGATATAAAATGTGCTATCTATCTTATACTTACGAAGTATTATAAACCCATTAGCATAGCAACTTATGTTTATCATTTAAACCTTAACTCTTTAAGTCCTTACTCAAACAAAGACATTTTTTATTTCAGCCTTTTCCTCAAATAATGATTAATCCAAAAACGTAATTGTTTTCAAGCGAAATGACCTTGACTGGCTGTAAATATCCTTAAGAAAATAATAGATGTTGCCGTCTTAGTTACCAATCGTACAATGTATGTGTGTATATGCCTGTGTGTGTGTGTGCACAATCAATTAATTTCAATGACACTTGGCCCGCGCAACGCACTTCCGACTTTTTGCGCTTTCAATGTTGTTCACGATTTCTTAAGATTTTTTTTTTTTGCTTTTGCTTCCAACAGGTTCCAATTTCCCTCGACATAGTTTGTTTTCTCTATTTTTTTACTGATTTTTCCAATTTTCTTCGCCTTGCAATAGACAAGCCAAATGCCGCTGCGAAAGCAGTGACAATGACAGCAACAGTAACAATCAACATAACAGCAACAACAGCAGCCGGGAACATGTTAATACATTTAAGCAAATGTGTCAACAGGGCAAAGTGCCGTTTCGTGCTTTCCTTCGCAATTCCTCAATTACACGCTGTTTTGGCACAAGTCGCAGGCGTTCGACATGCGACATGCGACATACGACGGCCAAGCGGGCGACTCGCGGCACCATGCGCTCGACGACATTTGCCTGTTTGATCTTGTGCGCTGTATTCGACGGGTCGGGCGCGCTGACCATCTTGACTGTTGTGTTGAGTCAACACGCAGCGATACAGCGGCATTTGACATTGGCTTAGAGCGACCAGGAAAGGAAAAAATTGGAAGGCGAAGGCAAAAAAATTCGAAACAGCATGTGTGTGCGGGGGTGTGTTTGGCTGTGCGTGCGCTCAAAGTGAAGTGTGCTCCAATGCCGGGGCTGTGTCGTGCTCGAATTGATTCGATTTCGCTGTGGGCGCAATAATGAAGTGTCAAACGTCGTATTTATCACCAAATATCGGACCAGTGGAGTGGCGAAAAGGCCACTAGTATGCCACAGCACCAAAAACAACATGGATGTGTTTGATTTTTTGTGTGGGTTCTTGAAGTTGCTTATGGGTGTATATGTGTGACCGAGTCTGTGTGAATCTGTGTATGCGTCTGTTTATGTGTTTGTGGATGCGTGTGTGTGTTGTTAGTGTGTATAAATGCAGCCAAACTAAGGATTTCGATTTTCTGCTTTGCACAATCTCTGTGCCGGCGAGTGCGTGTAGGCGTTTCATACCCTTTTCTCGCTTATCTGGCCTTAGTTGGAAAATTGTGATTATTGCGTATCCGTTTTGTGTTCGGTTGCTCTACTTTGCTTTGTTTATTTGACTTGGTTTTTGCTTCGAATCCACTTATATTGATCTAAGCCTCGCTCCTGTTGCCATTTATTTGTGTTTCTTGTTTATTTTTGTTGTCGAGAGTTTGTTATTCTTGGGTTCACCTTTTTTGTCTATCTTTTCAGTTTCGGTTTTTTTAGCTGTTAACGCATAATCCATTTTACGTTTTGTGTTTTCCACTGCCGTTTATAGACTTTGCTTGCTTATTTTCTTATTTTGCAATTTTTACTCCCTGCGCCTGAGGGTAGGCTTTACCAGTACTAGTGATTTCATTTTTTTCCCGTTTTTTTACTCTTCTATTTCTGTTTTTGTTTTATGTTTTTTCTTGTTTTCCCCTTCATTCTGTAGTGTCTTTGTTTAGGTTGTTGACAAGATAAAAATGTCAACGCGTGTCTTTTTGCTGTCAATTGGTAATAATAATGAAATAATGTCAAATTAAGGCAGCAAACGGAAGTCGATAATTTGCGGATAAAGGCGAGATTATTGCGGTAAATATCTGTGTACTATTTGTATTCCAAAGCACCTTTTGTCTATTGCTGGTGGATTTTTTCGTTTGAAAATGTTGTCGAAAAAGGTGTTAGGTGAGCACAGAATGAGAAAGTATAGAAAATGAGTACTAGTTAGATTTAGTTGTGTAAATGCTACAAATAATTTCAGATAATTTTTGAGATATCGAAAAAAGAAAATAGTAAACTTTTATGTTTACTATAAAATTTACAAGGAAAAGATTCGAAATATTAAAATGAAGTAAAAATTATTTATTTATTTCAAAAATTAGAAGTTAATGAAACGGGCAGTCTCGAAAGATTGGTACGTAATCATACTCACGATATCTAAGCTGTTAATCGGTCATAATAAAAAAAACCTTAAAATTACCAATAAAGAGACAGGAAGAAAAAGTGGAACTTCAGCAGTCGTGAGGTTCGTTTCGTAAAATACAGTTTCGTGAAAAACTAAAAAATTAAAATTTGATGAATTCACTGAAATATTTTAAATGCCTAGTCAGCAAAATACCGAAAATAGTTTGAATTTTGGAAAAGGTTTCGTAGAAATATGCTTGAATAGTTAAACTTTGAAAATATATAAAATTTTTTTTTTTAGTATATTGGATAACAGTTGTTCAGAGAAGTCATTAACCTTTCTAGCTTTTGCCGTTTTACCACTCCATCATCATGCCAGTTTTCTAATCAACGTTCAAAACATTTATTTTTATATTATTCTTAAATAAATAAAAAACGTTTTACGATTGTTAAATTTTCTATCCTGCGACTGATATGTGTGAAGTATTGTTAAGTTGTGAAAGATATTCCAAAAACGGTTTACGAAGCAGAAATGATAGCATGCTTAACTACAACTTAAGGAAAGCTTCTACTTTGCGGTCGAATAGGTAGAGGTACGTAAACTTACGTATGAACAACGTTAACAAATCTTTCAACATTATTACTAAAAGTCACGTTCGGAAAATAATGTGCTTTGCGCATAATTTCATACTATTCACAACATCATCACCTACATATATTGAGACCCAGCATTCATTATTGAATAATATTCTTCCCAACAACCACGACTGATGTATGAAACGACTTGAAGCCATTTACGTCGAGGTTTTAAATTGAAACCACATAAAGCTTGAGCAAGAACTTTAGTTGATTGACCTTCCCAATGGACATAGCTTCGCTTTATGGACTCTTGTAAAGTTCCAAGAAGATACAACTTTAACAAATGAAATTTTGTTCAGCAATGAAGCATACATGTATGTAAACGCATAGTTGGTACGAAGAGCAAACAGAAAAGATTAAAGAGCTGCCATGTCATAAAAAAAAACGGTTTGGTGTGGTTTGTGGGCGGGTGGAATCATCGTCCATATTTCTTTCATCCATCAAACCATCAATGCGGACCGTTATCACGCCATGATAACCGCCTTTTTGATGCCTGAAATTAATGCTCGTGATATGGACAAGATGCCGCCACTTCCCACACATCGCATTAATCACTAGATGTGTTGGAGAACTCTTCGGTGACCGTTTTGGGCCAGTCGATTGGCCAACATCATCTTGAGATATCACACCGTTAGACTTTTCCTGTGGGGATATGTAAAGTATAAAGCAAATTCGGTCAATCGCATTTCGACTCAGGTGTTGGAGAAAAATATCTCGCGTATTATTCGTCAGTTACCAGTGGAAATACACGAAAAAGTCATCGATAACTGGACTCAACGGATGCACCATCTGAGATGTAGCCGCGGCGTCCATTTCAGATAATCCTCGAAAAATAGAATAATAAATATTCGCCATTATATTTGAAGTTTCTTTTTATTTTTCTTAAAAAATTCCACCGAAATTGATCACCCATTTTATAAATATTTTGCCCTTATTAACTTATGCAAAGAGCTTTACACCTTTAAATGTTTTATGAAATTTTAACTACTCCACATAAATCAGCAAATAGAAAAATTCAGCCTGAAGAATAGCGAATGCTTGAATCAAACAACCATAAAAAAGTCAAGCTCTCCAAACTGACGTCTACAGATATGTCTTATTTAATGGGAAGGGTCAAAAGTGAACGCTCTCAACGAAATATTGCTACCATTTTGTTTTACTGCAGTTAGAAAATATTGATAATATTGATGATTGTAACGTGCAGTGAAAAACTGACGATGGGCAGACCAGTCAGTCTCAAAGGATGGAGATATCAACCTTGAAAAGTTATACCTTGACAGGTTTGTAAGCAACACATCTGAGCAAAATTCAAAATTAAATTAGTTTTCCATTTCGTAATCGGTACATTCACCGAAGAAATTGTTGAAATTATACTGATATAAATCATAGCTGCCGAAATAAACGAAGCGATAAACATGAATATACTACATATTTTTCATAACCGTTTATGATATACATACATCTCTAAGAATATTGTGTTTCGTTCTTATATGAAACTCCAAATTCAATTTAGGAAGGCATTTAATGAGAATTGAAAGCAGCGCCTTTAAAGAAAAAGAAATTGTTTAAAATTTTAATTGCGAAATAGAAAACGATTATTTAAAGATGTTATTACTTTTCAAAAATAACAGTTAAGTGCTTTAATAATAAAAGAAAAGAAAGTAATTGAAGGGAAAATGTAGTTACACCCTTTATTCTAATTTAAATTTTTTTTTTTATTTTTTTATTTTTTTTTTTGCGGAAAGGGAAATGAAATAATATAGAAAAAACTCAATCCTTGTAAAACAAGGTCTGCATTTCCTGGATTTCCCATAAATGTGTAAGGTTTGAGGCAAAAATTTATATAATTAACTTTTGAAATTTTTCCCCTTTTTAATGTTTCTTCTGTGTAGGTGAATTTGACAGAAACTTCGATACTTTCACATCAAACGTCCAAATTTAAATTTTGTTATATTAATTAGTAACTTCTAAAGCATGTATCGCTCCACTAAAGTTGAAATGAACAAATTTAAGATACCCTCTTTCTTCCACACAGTCAAAAACCTTTAAAGGTAAGGTGCATACACATAGCAACAATTACTCTACCAGTATATATGCTTGTATTTGACTTACGCACAACTTTGCACTTCACTTGATGAAAATAATTAAATTTTCCCTGCATTACTCGAGGACCAAGCAAACAAAGCCGTTTGTCGAATTGTAGCCTAGCAACCAACCCGTCGACCGAGCGACCAACTGCTCCTGGAAATATGCTACGTGCGCTGATCTAAGAATTTAAAAAGGAATTTCTTAATGAAAATATCACAGCGGCCGCTGCAAACTTTACTCAAACATTTCCTTCTCCGGCAACCTTTTCGCTTCCAAAGACAAGTAATGCGAGTGTGTGTGTGTGTGTGTCGCAGCAGAGAGACGAATGAAATGAACTAAAAGACCAAAATGAGAAAAAAGAAAATGTGCGAGCAGAATATGGCCCGCAGGTTTACCGCTAATGCGTAATCGGGTTGCCTGGCTATAAAAGCAGCGCTGAGCAAATATAAAAAAGGGTTGCAAGACAAACAAAAACAAAGAACGTTGTGAACTTGTGGCTCACTAGTAAGCTGGGCAGTTGCTCGTAACCGAAATGACTAAATAATGAGAAAATTAGAAAAAAGTAAAAAAGGGATGGCAGGAGTGAGTTTTGCATCTCAACGTCTCGAACATCTAATTCCTGAATATCTTACAAAAACAAAGAATTCGACACAATAAAATGCTAGAAATTTAAGTTTGTGTTCTCCACAGTCACTGTGACTGCAAACTAATCAGAGCGAGGAAGAAGAAATAAATGAAATTCTCCTATCTCCAGCACCCTCCATGCTGCCGGTTTTATTAAATTTGCAAGTTCATTGCACCCGTTGAGCTTTCATCGAAGACTAAGCATTTTTTGCACCGCCGCAGGCAACAAGCTTGCAAATAGTTTGAATATGAGGAAACTTTCCGGAGACGTTTGCTTTCTTATGACAGCCTTTGTTCGCTCAAATATGTACCAAGCGGTACTGCTGACAAGTAAAGTTGGAAAAGTATGTATGTGTGTATGTATGTATGCATGTATGAATTAAAGTTGGTTGTAACATCGCAGCGCAAAAGTATTGACTAGATTAAATGGCGGTGTCTACAAGAATCGGCACTCTGTTAAGTTTATAATATGTTGGTAGTTTTATGGTATATATGTATGAGTATGTGTGCGTTTAATTGCAAATAGAAGTCAGTGAACTAATTGCGAAAAAATAAAATGTATACCTTGCACAGGGTACATTAAGTTTAGCATGTATTTCGTAACACCCAAAAGAAAAGGTCGAAGGCTGTACATATGTAATTGATTAGCGTGACGAGTTGAGTCGATTTAGCCATTTCTTCGTATTTCCTATAGTATTTCTAACATCTGTGCGCACTAGCCCTCAGTTTTTGAAATATCGACCAAAAAATGTGCTCACGTCGTTTTCTCCTCAAATCACTGCTGATTTGTCGGAATCGCCGATATGAGATCTCTATAGCGTTGTGTTAAATTCTTTGTATAGCTGTGAACGATTGGAATGAAGTTATAGTATAGCATAGGAAACATGTTTATTTGAAGAGATACCTTTAAGAAATTCGGCATAGAATATTTTTCAAAGCAACGGTGTAACCTCTTAAATATTGCTGACATCAGGCAAAATTTTTTGGAATAGTGGGCGTGGCCCTGCTCTCTAACAAGTTTAATGTACATATCTCCTAAACCACCTAAGCTACAGTAACCAAGTATGCTGAAAACAAATCTGATAAGAACTCTACCGACATATAACGGTACTGTTAACTACTAAAAGCACGATAAATCACTAGCGAAATACGCCAAAGACATTAAATTTTACCACCGAGAAGGTATGTTAGAGCTTTTTGGGAGCCGGTATCAAAAATTGGACGACAGACGTGGGACCGCCCACTTTTTGGTAAAAAAAAACCCATATCTCCCACCAACCTATTTCGACAAGATTCTCTTATATTCCTATGCCTCATTATGAAAATGGACAAAATCGGACAATAACCACGCCTACTTCCCATATAGCACAATTTTAAGTTCCACTTGATTCGTTCAGTTTCAAATCTAGAATAATTGATATAATGGGATACAACTTTGCAAGAATTTGTGTGTCACCGTATGACCAAACATTGTCGAAATCTTATAAAAACTGTTAAAGACCCTAGGTACCGAATATGTGGACCCCGGTACCTATAGTTGACGTTTGATCGAAAATGTAGGTCAATGTGTTATAAATACAACTGAAATTAAGGGATAATCCTTCTTTTATAATGGATTGTCTGTATGTCAAAAATTAAATTAATCGGAGGGGAAGTATTACTCACGCACAACAGCCCCCATGTACTTAATATAAAGATTATCGAACTTCGGCGTGACTTTGTACCGCATATAGCACACAATATGTGACTTATCTTAGTAAAACTGAGACCGTGTTTTTCTTATAATGTGAACTTACTTACGTCTTCTTTGCTTGATATTTTAAAACTTCCAGCCAAGAGAAGTAACGTTCAATACTTCTCAGATTTTTAAGATTTAAGCAGCGCATTTTGCCAAATTCATAACTTTCCTTAGATTAGGAACAAATAGTGGAATTGTAATGATGGTATCCTTTTATAGATATACTGATTCGTCTCTGTGTTGGAATTTAGCTTTGGACTATAATTTTTTTCTTCAATCTATCAAGTCTTCATTTAAAAAATTTTATATATTTTCATCTCCAATGAAAACTAGAAATAATGCTTACAGTCTTTGTTTTCTCACTTAACCTAGCATCATCAATTGTCGGACCAAAAGCTGAAGAAAAAGTCCTCAGCCAATTTATAGTGTTTAATGTGTCTAAATTACAACTAAATTACAAAGTGTCAGACTCCGATGATTCGCGGCGCTGCGGTGTGCCTTCCGGCCGCACTAAGAAATATGGCCTAACGGAAACCCAAACTTTCTTCAAACAAATTCAGATGAAGCTGCAGAATGCCAATAAAAGAATGACAACAAAGCAAATGCAACTGTTAACTAAAGCAAATGGCGGCGATGAATTATTCAGTTGCATTGAACAGCGGCAAACGGCAGAAGATGAGAAATGAGACTTCGCTGTCGCTTGCTAATATCGCTTCTATATATATATATAGATATATATGTATGTAAGTGCATAGTATGTATCTAGAAGCGCTTACCCCAGCGGCGAGCATCCGCAATCCGCGCCAACATCCGTCGCCATTATCCGCCATTAGCCAACGCGTTGATGACAGCAGCTGATTTGCCGAGCACGTCAATTGTGATAAAACTTTCAAATTGGCCAAAGCCACGTCGATGGGGCGATTTCTGATTGCGATGTCAGTGGCGAGGATGACGTCGTTGTCGAAAGCGATGAGGGTCACCAGCAAACGACGTCGTCGGTGACAACTTTAAGTGAAACGGTGCAATTTGCATAGTTTCGGCGGACACTAAGCCAAACCCCCGTCCGCCGTTAATGGCAAGGCAGAGACCGAAAATCATGAAGGTGACCCTGTCGGCGCTCGCCGGCACGTTTGCCCTTATGCCTTCACACCATATTCGTTTGAGTTAGAGTGGAAAAATGATGAACGGCGCTTGATAAAGCTTATGCAACGCCGCTGAGGCACAGTCTAATGTGTGAGAGAGTGTTTGATGGCGTGCAGCTGCCTTGGGAGCATGAGATTTTCGGTTGCGATTTGCACACGGCGTCCGCGTGCAACGAAAGGGGTTAGAAATGACGCGCGCTGGGTTGCAGGGCGCTGGTGGTTGCACGGTTGACTGCAGACGCTGAGCGTAATTGACGATTAAATTGGCCGTGTTGGACGTGAAGAAAAATTGAAGTGATCTTGGCTCACTCAACATTTTTCACTCCGTCGGAATTTGCAATATGATGTTGGCGTGCACATTTCGCGCCGAATTTCGATGGCCGTTGAGTGAGTAGCGCTTTGAAGTGAGAATTGGGCGCTTATTGTGAGATTTAGTGGCGCCACGTCGTTGACTACTAGCCATGCGTTGCTGTGGAGTGAATTTTTTTCTTTCAAATTTTACTTATTTTCTCTCGTCAGTTTGTAAATGTGTTTGTGTGGCAGCAGCCGCAAATTCGGTGCTGCAGCGCAACAATTGCACTTGAATGTTGCCGCACAAATTTACGATTGTATGTCTGTCGAGACTTTGTAAGTATGCTGCCATTTGCGGCAATGTTGCAATCAAGTGAATGACGTGCAACACTGTCAGACCAAGAAATTAACGAACGTATCTTACTGACTTCTGTCGAAATGCGCTACTGCTACTCAGCTTTGGCCTTGCAATTGTGCTCAGCCACTTGACGCTTGTTGGCGTTCGGCTGACTGAAGGACTGCCCACAAGCAGTAGTGGTTAGTAGAAGTGTGGAATGTTTTTGGTTGCAAGTTTGTTGCCGCTTGTAATATAATCTTTATTTGGCTAATGATTTGATATTTTAATTACAAATAAAATTGGAATGAGAGAAATAGTTTTTGAAATTATTTGAATTTTATTAGTTTTAGGAACAGATTTCGTTAATCTTGGTGATTATTATTATTTTGGGAGTATTAGTCGTGACATCCTTCAACGGAACATAAAATTACAAATACGCTCGATATGATTTTTAAGTCTAGAGCGGCCTTCAAGCTAGGACATTGATGCCGATATATCATTTTCATGTATTTATTTCAAGCATATTTTAGGGCAAGAGAGCTCTTCCTATAACATTTAATTTGTTATTAATTAATATTTTGCAGTGCATATTAGAAGATATGCCTCGCTCTGGATGACCTTCGACCTTCTCTACTGATGAAAATACTAAAAAAAAATTAAGCAGATGGTGCTTAAAAATCATCGCAAGGCCGTCTGAATGATTTCGGTGGACATTTTGGATATGAGACTCATTTTGCTCTACTCGTCGCTATAAAGCAGATTTTTTTTTTTTCAAAAAGAGTATCGTAAGCAGATATCTTTGGACATGCTTGATGTGGGCTAATGAGTTTGACATGAAAAGAAGTCAAACCAAATAAATCGCACCAAAACCACTTAGAAATCAAGGGGCTGCTCATCGCTTTTTCGATACTCCAGGTTTGGTGCACCATGAACTGCACCGGATTGCAGCGATTGTGTGAGAACATCCATCGAAAACAGTCGTATTTTTTCTTGAAAGAGTATTTTTCAAATTGGGGAGGTTTATTATCTGAATACTGTCAAATGGTCAAATGGTCACAATAGACCTAAGATCATGATGCAATTCTCATTTATCTATGTAATCAAATGACTTACCGGGGTTTTGACCGAAATCGAGTTTCGGAAGCTCAAAAACCATCAAAATTTAGGTTGAAATTATTTTAATTTGTTGTACAATATCCACAAAAGAGAATTGACAAGTTTTCAGGTTTCATTCACGGAGATTTTAGGTTTGGTATCTGATGAGTTCCAGGAGCTCTATGTCGGAATTGTGATAAAGCTGAGCAGTCGCAGGTGAAGTGTAGAAAAGTTTCATTATGAGTCGTTCTCATTTCTACATCGTGTTCACCAAATGAAATACTTCGTTATGGTGGCTGTGAGGCTAGTTACGTTCTTTTTTTCTGGACCAATTTAGAAAGTCATTTGTTCCTTTCCTCTCATATTTTGGTGATATCTGTTCCGCTATCTTGAATTTGGTTGCAGAACTCCTTTTCTGCTGGGTTTAGCTACCTTTTGATCATTCCTTGTGAGCACGATATTGTCTTCGGGTCAGGAGAGAGTGAGATGTCAAGATCCTTGAAGCATTTCCCCTTTCTCTTCGCCGCAGTAAGTAGTAAGAACCTCTCCACTCTTCCGAAACTCTTTTTTATATCCAAGTTTCTCCAAAAAAAAGTTATGATATAATAAAAGCATATGTATAATGTCATATTGACAGTACTTCTGTAGGCTCTATGGTATTCCAGACTAGAATATATAGTAATAATTCCTAAGAAGTGCCCACAAGAACCAAATTCACCCCTGAAAATAAAGTAAGTAAACCAGAGAAACTTGTAAAAATCACATCGCTTTTAAAGCGATAATGGTAATTTACTTTCGTTAGAAGTACCATGACACGCCTCTGCATTAACTTGGTGCAAATGCAACGAATTGCTTTGCTTTGGGTGTAGGATTTCATGGGAAAAGCGAGGCTCATGAATATTTCACTCGCAATCACATTGTTTTTCGCAAACTTTCGAGATTGTTTTAACGTGCTCTCGTAAACTTGAATGCCTGCTGCCACGACAAGCCGCACCGTGCCTCGTCACGCTAATTCATGGCCAAAGTGCACTCACACACACACATGCCCGCGCGCACTCAAACTCAAACGGCACTTGAGTGTTGCCACAGCTACTTGGCCCGTGCAGGCAGTCAAAGTTTCGCGCTTTTGCAACGATGAAGCCAACTTGCCACACACACATACAGGCAGCGCTACAACACCAACTAACACACACATACTTATATACATATGCGAACATATTTGTACACGTGTTTGCTTGTAAGCACGCGGCTCAGCGCTATTAGACTAAGCCGCTCTGTGTGTGTGTGGCTGAGTGTGCATGTGTGCATGTGTGCCGTCCTTGCTGCATCAGTAAATCCTAGTTTTCATTTCGCCGAATTTGCGGTTGGTCTTGTTGCATATTTAAGCGCCACATGCCGCACAAACAACGCCGGCAGCTGGTAATGTGCGCCACCGTGCTTCGTGCGCTCAAAAATTCAGCCCAACTCAGCTGCCACCTTGACCGCTACACACACATGTACACATATTGCTGTGTATGTTTTTTGTTGCCGTTGTTGTTGCGCTTGTGTTGCCATGGCAGGGTGATCGCCATTCGCAAGGATAACCGGAAATTTTTTGCTTTTATCGCGTAATATTCCCAAGTAATGCGAATTAGCTGGCCACGCTAGCGTTGTTGTTGTGACTGTTGTTTTACTTCTTATGGCATGGTCTTCACTAACCTGTGGCACGTTCAAAAATTCGCTCAATGCCAATCAAGTTTTTCGCTAATGCCGTTGTGGTTGTTTGATGCTGGCGTTTTTCTTATGACAGTGCTGTTGCGCTCGCGTTGCCAGGCCAATGACTGATTATAACAGCGCGAATGCGTGGTGTAGCATTGCTGGAGGAAGACAGTTGGATTCGGCGAAGCTTTTACCGTAATGAGTTTCCATCGCAGTGCACACAATTATTTGAGTATAAATTGTTTAGTTGAACAACTTATGAAAATTTAACGCAATCAAAATTTTGAAGTCATCAAAATCTGTATATATACTTGTGTGTGTGTGTGTGTGCAGGTGGTGTGTTAATATACCACCAATTATTAAGGGGTAGACTATGATTTATTTTAATTAGTTATTCAATTAGCAACTAATTCCACCTGTTTAAGAGTGATTTTTTAAAAATGATTAAACTGTGGAAAAAATCCTAAATTTAGTAAATTCATCTGCCAAGAAATAATGCTATTTTTCCAGTATTCTAAATATAGCTTAGAAAACCACTGCCCTCATTCCTCTTTGCAGTGCAGTCATGCATTTGAAGCGTAAGCAACAATAATTTTTTTCATTCAAATATGCCCAGCTTTATGCCTGACAAAAATGTTTTTGCGACAGTTTTTCGCCGTCATGCACGCCGTGGTATTTTGGAGAAAGTTTAAGATAGTGATCCTACATGAACGATTACATTAAAAATGGTTTTTATGATTTGCTAAAGCTGACCTCAGCTTGCAAGACAAAAAGCTTTCTGGGCGATCAAAAAAGTTTAGAATTTAGGAACTGGAAACATTACTCCCTGAAGATTGTTGTCACACACGAAGCTGGGAAATTCTGTGCTATATATGTATATTGAAGCCAATAGACGTAGATGATTTATATGTCGGAAATGCTGCTTTAACGCTACAAAACCTGTCGTGTTCGTATCGAATTGTGATTGGTGATGAAAAAAATTGGAACTATTAGGATGGTGAGTGTTATCCGACTCGTATGTGAAATCTGGCCAACCAGCCAAATCAACAGCAATCCCGATTGTCCATAACGCTAAGGTAATACTTTGTATTTGGTAAAAATCTAAATCTAATCTAAAAATCTTCTTGACCAAAGTTCGTGACTAAACACGATTTTTCATCAAGAAGCCTGGTTAAATATTTATTTGAAATTGGTGGTTGGGAAGTTTAGCCTCACTCGTCTCATAGTCCAGACCTTGCCCCCTTCTGATCTCCATTTGTTCTGTCGGTGCAGAACAGCCAATTTGTAATACTGTTGACATGAAAATGGAGTATTAAAAAGTGGTTTGATCCATTTCTTGCTATCAAGCCAACGTAGCTCTAATGGAATGCACAATTTTCCAGAAAGATCCTTGGGTAATACCATTGTACATTTTTATAAAAATAGTGTTCAAAATGTGAAGAAGAAAAAAAATGCACTAACATCTTTATAAATAGTATAAATATAAATACATGAATAAATTTATATACTTAGTCTAAATTCCTCTTTCGTAATAATTGCTGCTGTAGTTAAGCTTCTTTTTCTACTCTTGTGGTATTCTTGGATCAACTACCTCAGTAGTATAATTTCATAATCTCTCGAATAGTTCCGGAATGACCAAAAGGTGTTGGATAAAACCAAAATTTGAAATCTTCATCTTCTAGAAAATTGCTTATGACTATGTAATCCATCATTTGATTTTTGGGTCGCTCTTATGTATTTCTTTACTAACCAGGTGTGAGTGAAGAGTTTGCGACTGATGTGCTAAGAAGTCTGTGGGATATTTGAGGTGTCGTGATTACGAAATTAGATAGACAGAATATAATCGTTCTGCACTGCGACCTATGACATATTCTTCCTTCTCCTATATCACTCTGCACTATGAAAAATTCCTGAAGCTCGCGGGCGCGATGGAGGTGATGTGATCCCTCTCAATGTAGTTGGATCCAAGAGCCTTGAGTCTGCTCTACAAATTACTGAGCAACCTAGAATCAGGTGTTCTGTAGTTTCCGCTACCTTGTCGCAAAACCGACAGTTTGTTCAAGAGACTAGTGCTTGGGAGAAAGCGACATGAAGAAGAAATTTGTCTCGGGGAGATTGATTTTGTCCCTAAACCGTGCTGAGTTGTTACTTCGCATTAGTAACTTGGCATGGTACAGTGCCGCTCTCTCCCCACTCTTTCCTCCGTGCGGTATGTATTGTTTCGGCCACTGACCTATAGCAAAGTATTCTACTTCAAAGATGCTCGGAAAACAGCCCATTGTTATAAATAGATTGTTATGCGGTCCCGTAATGACTGCTCCAAGGTGTTTTCGAGCCACCAGTACTTAAATTAAGTTCAAAAGCTTTCCATCACGTACAGTTTTTTGGCAACTTTAGGTGGTGGTTTGAAACCTACATCTCATGACATAACATCTTTCGGGTTAGGAAAGTTTTACTATTATTTTCCGTTGTAGAAACGTAGAATGAGTTTAAAATCCATTGACTCAACCGCCATCTCTCAGGCGCCAAAAACATAGTGCGACATAACCTCTTTCAATACACGCGAAGCTTATGAAAAACTGTGCGCCTACACACTAACCACATACCCTCATTTATTGCAACCCATAAGCTGGAAGTTAGCACTGCCAATTTTGCTGTTATAGGTGCGCGCTTAGTGACACAGAAATCGACAATGATAATCTCGTCGAGGCAATAAAACTGTCGACACTTTCAGCAGAACGCTGGCGCACAACTAGTCACAATGCATGCCACAATTTGCCGCATACACTTAGATATGCTTGACCGGTTGACTGCTTGCCGGCGCGCCTCGAGGAGTTCAAACCAAAGACCAACGAGCGGAACCCTCGAATTTGACTCGAAAGCATTTCCGATTTTATCATCAATGAACTGAGCTAAGCGAGCGAAACCGAAATGAAATGAAACACCGCAACCACGGATCCACACGCACACACAAATGGAAATATATGTGCCCCCGAATGGAAGGTGTGCAGACAAGCCGAGCAATATACTGCTTGCGCCCACCTCGTTCGGTGTGAACCAATGCCAGCTGTCATGTGTGGGGAACACAAAGTGGCGTGTGACACTTTTGAACTCGGGCGCGACGTGTAGTCGCAACGCAGCGGAGTTGCGGCGAAATCGGACGCAAAGCATAAAAGAAGTCGACGGCAAAGCTTTTATATATATGCCTGCTGTCTGAGTGTGACATACATTTAGGCGCGCGAATGCTTATGCTCATTGACTTTGGTCGCGCTGTGCCAGAGGTCGTGTGCTACGCGCTCTTGTTGTTGTTGCTGCTATGTTGTTGTCACTTAGGCGGTGATAAGTGTTTTGCGACGCGCGAACATGACACTTGCTAACGTATTTATTGCTCGCTTTTAGGCGCTTTGCTGTGTTTGTCTCACACTTTGTACATTAGCCTAGCGGTATTTTGAAAAATTACCGAAAACATGTTGCTCCCATGCTTGCGCGAGAGCAGAAAATGACATGTTAATAATAAAAGGCGCAAAATGACGCGTGAGTTTGTCGCTGGAAATTCGCAAAACGCGGCAATCACTTTAACGGCTCTTGTATGTGAGCGTGTGTAACGATGCATGTAAGCAGGAAAAAAATCAATCAAAGCCTTATAGCGGCATATTTCGATTACGCGACATGATTTCTATACGATTCATTTTTATTTGCTTGAGTCTCCTTTGTTGGCAGCGATGCGGCGAGGTTGGAATTCGAGTGCGGGGGACACTTTTCGGCTGTCGATAATTCTTAACGACCCTTCTAGCTCCACAGCGCCACTTTTATTATGTATATTCTGTGCTTTCAAGTCGCCGCACTGCTCTTTGCGCCCGCTGCCTCTGTTTGCCTCGCCTTTGGCACTTCTTCTGCTTCACCCTTCGTTCTTTGACCTTTGGCGCTGGCTTTTGTGTTTTTGACTTTGACGCTTTTATTTACATACATTCATACATGAGCGGTTACATTTACCATTCACGACCATATGTTTGCTCACACGCTCATGCATTTGTAATAAATGTTTATTTGCAATCGCTTTTGTTGTTGTCGTGTGTTTGTATAGGAATTCGACTGCCAGTGTTGTTAGTATGGCTTCGGGTTTGATGGTGTATGCGACACTTTAGCGGAGGAAACGGCTTTGTAAGATAAAGACAGTTTCGGGATCTGTCTGCTACTCCCAATTTCTGCATGGAGCTTAATTTAATAATGTGTTAAGAATGATATTTTCCACAAAAAAAATTAATAAAATTCAAGTCGATAAGACGACATTTTGGAACTTTTTCGACTTTTTCCCACTAATAGTTATGTAGTCGAAAAATAAAAACAATCTGGTCTCGACTGCTTTAGGACGATAAGTTCATGGAGATTTGATTATTGTCTAATTGTTGGCTATGAGAGAAGACTATGAAGAAACCAGAGAAGCTAGTGCTCAAGAGAAATACTGGTAGTTCATCGCTCGAAGAGAGTTGTTATTAAAAACAATTTAAAATCTATAGTAGGTACCCTTGAGATGTAAGTCATGGGTAAACAAATAAACATATATTTGCATAGCAACTACTTTTCTTGTCTACCGGATACATAACCAGAATATACCCAGCATATACCCGAAATATAACCGGTAAAAAATTGTCATATTGGCAAAATAATTCAAAATCAAATTCAAGAATATTTTCTACCGTTCCAGTATTACCAACAAAATAAAAAGTCGAACTAGTCTGCTTTCGGGATGGATTTGTAAGCTTTAACGGAATTTTGAATTCAGATAATAACAATCGGATACATTTTCATGACAACCGGTTACATAACTGGAATATATAGGAATTATATCCGGGTTTTAACTCGAAAAAATTATCCTTTCATCATCATTGTTTTCTGCCGCTACAATAACAACACCAATTTAAAAATCGAAATAGTCAACTTTCGGGATGGATTTGTAACCCATAACGGGATTTTAAATTCCATGCCGCAATCAAATTCGAAGCGCAGATACAAACATTATACGTACATTTTCCAAAGGCGTGATTTTTGTATATATGAAATTCCCAAAGCCGAATGGAAGTATATTTATCCATCCACATACACCACCCAAACAGAGAACATTTTCACATCTTGACATTTTGGCATTTTCTGCGTCTGCCCCTCGGCATGCAAATGACAAATGCTTGTAAAGCGTTTATTCTTGTATTGCGAATGTTACTCAAGCCCTGTAGCGCCCTCTCTTCCTCTTAAGCGCTTGTTTTTATTGTTTGCCACAATTTTTTTTGTTTTGTTTTGTTTTTGTTTTGCAGCTCCTTTAAGTTGCTTTCACCTTTTTTGCCATCAGCAGCCGCTGTATTGTTGACCCAACTTGCTGGTTGCCCATTCTCTTCTTGGCCGTTGCTAATGCCGCACACATTCATAAGCTGCTCGAAGTCATTTGTTATTCGCCGTGTAATTCACTTTTGATTTGCCGAAATACCGTTATTTTTTTAAAGTGCTTTTAATGCGCCACGTGCTTCGTACTAAGCTGTTTTAGCAATCTGTGCGCGCTGTGTGGGGGTGTTAGACGCTGCTTGTGTAAACTTTGCGTGAATATTTGAATTGGATGATTTTATTTGTTACTCCATTTCCGTAAACTTTCATTTTCACCGCTCTCACTTTTACTTGTTTAGTTTGCAAGTGGCTTTGGTGTTCTTTCTTGGCTTACGTTGGAAAGTATTTTTATTCTTTTCGTTTTTTCTTTTTTTCATTTTGGTTTTTATTTCAATATATTTTCCATTTGTGTTTGCCGCTTGCTGCTGTTTACGCAAAACATATTTAGCGTTACGAATGTGTCACGTGAGCGATAAACGTGATTGCACTTACAGGGGCGTGGTTTCGCATTCTATTTGATTTTTTTTTATATTGATTCATGTATCCAAGTGGTAGTATTTATATATGTATAGTATGCCTATTTTAGTATATTTATTGTTATTTTTTCAATGGTGAGGCAGTGGCTTGTTTCAGCATATTCAATAAATTTAGAAGTTCTTTAGTAGCTGATACTGTTTTCTTATACTTATTTGCTTTTTGTGTACATTTTTGACGGGTACTCACACGATACTGTGTCAAGCAAACACAAAACTGATAAAAGCATGTTTTAAGTATGTCTGAATCTCATCTCAGGAGGATGGATGTAGAAATTTTCACAAGTCAGGAAAGTTCTCTGAGCGCCACATGGGAGTGACCAGACGCGATTATTATTTTTTTTTTGTGTTTACATATAGCTCAAGCAGCTGACGACTTCTGGTCTTTGACCAAGCATCCTCTGGGTAGGCAACAACCGTTGTTTTGAAGGCTGGAAGTGCGATGGACGGGACAAGGGCTCAAACGAGAAGGTCGTCGAGTACTGGTATTCACACCGGTGATTAAACGTCTAGCTACAATCCGGATCAAGGCCAAGTTCTTCAACATATCGCTGATTTTCCACGTCTCGATGGAAGAGAAGAACGATGTGACCAAAAATGCCGTCTATGAGCGCTTGGCGTGCAGTTATGATATCAAAATCATGCTTGTCGACTTTAACGCCAGACATAAACGCTTCATATGCTATTTGAGCTTTTTCCTCCATAAACTTGACAACATTGCTTGTGTTTGCTTTTCCATGCATTCAGTAACTAGCCAAAATGGGAGAACCCTTCTAAAACTCGAAAATAATACTTCGTTTTAAGAAGCTAGGTTACAAGCACACAGGAAATTAATTTCCTAAAGGGAAAGTCACTTCTCATATGTCCTTAAATTAAATGATGATGATCAAATTGCAATTGAAAAAGGTTTCAAAACCTTTTACATGCACACATCTCTCACTCAATCACTAATTTCGATGCTTCTCCCTTCCAAAAAATAGCCTAATTGTCAATAATCCGCGAACTTCCATCAAATATGTAAAATTTAATTATCGTTCAATAGCTTAGTTGCACACCCTTCTCACCGCTCAATTAAAAAATAATATCGCTTGCGACCACCATTCTCTACCGCGCACATTGTGACTGCTACTCTTATCGCCAACGTCAGTCATGTCTCATTGGCCTGTGACCTGCTGTATTTTATTGCGCGCTGTGGCGTATACGCAACATCTAACTTTATTGCATTTAACATAAAACGGAGTGTGGCAGATAGTGGTTATGAATATGCGCGAGCTTTGAAGCCAAATTTTCTGCCATACCAATACATTGTTTTTGAGAAGCCTGTTACTTTCGCAGAATCGATACTTTTTATATTTACTTACATGCGCTGTTTACTTTAGTTGTTTTATCTGTTGCTGTTGTTGTTGTTTTTATTGTATCGCAGACAAGTGAAACAGATTACGTATCAACATAAAGTTGCTTTGAATTATTAAGTACGCTGCCGAGTTCCTTTTGTTGTGCTTTTATGACACGAAATTGCGTGGTTTGTAGAGCTACGGCTTAGCGTCACGGACAAAGATGTGGGGAGAGGGGGGTTAAGAGCGCTGGCAAGTGTCTGGGGTGTGCGTTGGTGACGGCGATGAGCGATGAGTCGGCTGCTAACGATGCGTAATGTTTATTAAGTTGCCATTATTGCGCGGAAGCGAAGACCCGCGACTCAAGCCGGATGTAGCGCAATATTTAGAAGTATGCCTGTGTGTGTGTGTGTGCGCGTTTGGGCAGAGATTTAAAATTTATTTTTACTGCCGCTTCTTAATCACGCATTTTCGTTTACTCCGTTGAAGGTGCAAAGCGTTGAGGTGAATGTAATTTATTTATCTCTTTCTCCTTGCAGTTGCTTTTGTTTTTGCTGCCGCTGCCGCAGCGTGGGATATAAAATGATATAAAATGAAAATGATCGCTCTTATTATTTATTGCTAATGAATCTGGCGATTGCAGGGCCATAAAGCTAACGAACAATTTAATAAGTGGAATAATTTCACATTGGAAGAACGTTAAGATAATAAAAATGAAATCCCATAGAGCATTTTCGAAAATTCAAAAGCATAATTTTGATGATTATTAATTGAGTGGTTCAGTTATGAACGCAGATTGGAACATCAAATGCGGAAATTCGCTTTAAATGCGTTTCTATTATCGAGCAGAATTTACGTATTCATAAAGCAAGCGCCGCGTGCCTTGAAAGAAGCGAATTCGCCTGCGTTGCTAGGCTATAAAGAGTGACCTATATACTTGGGCACTCACACACAAACACATACGCATTTAGCTGGCTTACTTGGTATTTCATTTCTATAAGCCTCCATTTTCATGATTTTCCATAACTGGATCTTTATTCATACAATCTTCAATATATAACCAGGAAATATATATAAACACCCTTATTATATATATATGACGCTTAGGTCCCCGCATTCTTCGCTATTGTTATGCGAAAAGTCAAAATAATAAGGCACATTTTATTAAGCACATTACTTTTGCCGGCATTATTTATGAAGAGCTGCTTCACTTCTCTTTCATTTATTGTAACCTTAGTAGCGAAGACTGAATGTAGCTGTGTGCGTGTGCGTGCGCATTACCCTTTCCCAGAAGTGAGAGCCAGCAAAATTAATACCATGGCAAATGTCATTTGCTATCAATTCGTTCATTGTACTCGTATTATTCTGGCATATTGCTCGAGGATATCAAACAACAAAGGCGCATAAAGCAGAAAAGTGAGGTTATGAAATCATACCAAGCACAGGGTGATGCACACAACAACGCTGGCAAATACAGTGAGACATTTTGATGTGGTACACATAGAACTATTGTTTCAGAATTTAAAAAAAAAATATATTTTTTTCTTATCGGTAAAAAAAAAATGGTTGGAACTAGACCCTTTAGAAGAACAAACCAGCCAGCGTTTCATCGAACGTATTAAAAAGCTGAAATTTGACGGCTCTGAGCTTACTATTCGCAATAGCATCTTGACACCCAAACTTCGTTATAGGATAATTCATACCGAATAGACATACATAGATCGTGGAGAGTATACTCGGCGCCGTTCGCAGCAACTCGGATTGACGTTCGGCACGTCTTGGCGCATTTTACCTCGAAATCTTAAATTGAAAGCGTACAAAATACAGCTTGTGGCAAGAACTGTAGCCACTCGATCGTCCCTTTACCTTTCCAAGAGGAGCCAAGTTTTGTTCAGCGATAAGGTACATTTGTGGCTGCAGTCCTGCATTTTGAGGAGAGCAACCTGAAAAGAATCAAGAGTTGCCAGTTTGTCCACAAAAAACAAAGGTTTGGTGTAGTTTGTGAGTCATCACCTCCCACAAACCGTATCAATAAATGGATGAATTGTGATATAACACTTCGGTGAACAGATAATTTAACATTTTGGGCCGGTCGATTGGAAAAGATCTGTTAGACTTTTTCTTTTGGAGATATGTAAGGTGTAAAGTGTATGCGGACAATTCTGCCGATTCGCACTTTGGAGCAAAACATCAGTTGAAATACTCGAACGAATCATCGAAATTGGGCTCTACGAATGGTCCCATCGGAGACAGAGCCGCGGTCAACATTTGAAAGAGATAATTTTCAAAAAATAAATGTAAATTAATGTAAAAGAAGGTTCTTTCGAATGATAAGCAACATTACCTATTAAATTTGAAGTTTTTGTGGTAGTTCTTTGAACAAGCAGGTAACCTTGAAGTGGGTGAAAAGGGAAGGAATTCTTGACGTGGTACGCAGCCGAAGCTTATAAAGCAACAACAATGGCAGTGGCACGGGAAAAAGGAATACTTATAATATTGAAACAACTATGAAGTGACAAGTCGTTGCTCGTATATTGAAAATTAAACATTGTTGTTGTCTTATACTCTTACACTGAAGTATTGATTACTCTAGAATCTACTCAAGAATCATTCGGTTATCTCAAAAACTGACAAAAAAGTTTTTATGATCTCTAAAAAACTCATCCCGGTGCTTTCACTAATACTGTATTTGTATACTAGAAAGTAAAGGAATCAGGTAGAACTTAAAAGTGTGTTATACGGAAAAGAAGCGTGGTCGTAGTCCACTTTCGCAAATTTTCGCAATAGATCGAGGGAATGTTAGGAAAATGTGTTGAATCAAATCCTCGCCTCGCAACCTATGTAATCTAATTATGGTCTTATTGACCAAATTTCATGCTTGATTTTATGAAGTTTTTTGTATCACCTCGAACGCAAAATTGACTGTCTCGGACGCTTTTATTTAAGTATTAAGTTGTCGCACTTTAATAAGTTTTCAATATAACCGTTATATTTGGTGTGGGCTCTTTTATAATCCGATTTCAACATTTTTACACTTTCGTAGAGATCCCTGAAATATTTTCTCAGAGCAAATTTAGTTGAATTATCTTAACTGTTTTGGAAGATATTTATATACGTACATTAGACATATTAGGGGCACCACCATTTTTTAAAGACTTTCAAACCACAGGGGCTCCTCTCCACTGGAATATCACAAACCCGATATTATTCTAGGCGCAAATATTACTCCATTCAGCATCTCAGAAATACAACATACAATATATCTTAATATATCTTAATAAAACAAACACCCTGTATGTTTAGTAATTTATTCTCTGTACAAAACTAGAGTAGAGAATTTTTTTGGATAAGATCCCTTATTAACTAAGCAGCAGCTGAAAAGGCGAAAACCGGAAAATAAGATGAATTTCAAATATTTTCTTCAATAAATATAAATTGTAATTAATATTAGGGTGGCGACTATTTTATGAATTCAACAGAACTTAATAGATAACTGCGAAGTCAAAAATTGGGTTCAGAATGAGTGAAATTACGTTTTTACCCCTTTCCGACTCTGTTATGTGTGTTGTATGTATAAACAGTAAGCATTTCCACTTACAATGGGATCAACACATAACTTTTAAATAAAATAATTTGTGACACACCCTAATGTTAAACACAGGTTTATAAGAAATATACCACATGAAAAGCGAAATAATTGTCCCACAACGAAAGCAGACTATAAATGAAATTTGTAATAAAGAGAAATGATAGGCAAATCTTTACATGACGTAACAACAACAATAAGATTTCAATAACAACCTAGCAACAATAAGATGTGAAAAAGTGACGCAGATGGCATGGATGACGGAGTAATATTCAATTGAAGGCCGTGCGCAATGATGAAAATAAACAACGGAAAACATAACCTATATTTTTATGTTCTACGTAAGAAAGTAAAAATAACATAAATGGAGAAATAAAAAACTGGAGGAACCAAGAGAGCACTGAGGCGCACAGCGCAGAAGACAACAGATTTTCATACGCCGTACACATACACACCCACACTCATATGTGTCCATTTATGAGTGTGGGCGCACGTGTCCCGTTAGGTCACCGAAAGGTATCGGCTTGACAGGCGCGAATAGGCTCACAACTGTGACAGGCTTACAAGGTTAGTTAGAGAAAGCGTTGACGGGTCGTGTTGCCGGCGAGCGATTTTGATGATCATCCGCAACCGGCGACTAGTGACCCACCGACCCACAGCTCGCCAACCCGGCGACCAGGCGACCCGTCGGTCAAACGCATTCACAGCGCGACCAGCAGAAGTGATTTGGTGATTTGACCATAATTGACTGTCGCATTCGCAGGACATCAATCATGTCGGCAGTTAAGACAAAGCAAATCACACACTCACACATACACACATACGCAGCTAGAAAAAGTATGGGAAGAAGCAACACAAAGCGACGCAAGGAATTTGTCACACAAAAGGCAAGGCAAGACACTAATAGCTAGTACGAGCTTATATGTGTGGCGGAAATTGAAACGGACGCGCGTTGCGGGGCGCGCAAAATGAATGGCAAAGGCCAACAAACGAATTCGGACGATAAGAAAGAACATAAAGGAAATTGAAGGCAAATTGAAATCATCAAAATGATTTAGTGTTGTCATTTGCCATTGTTGTTGTTCACGTTATTGTCATTGCAGTTGTTGCGTCCGAGCAATAAATATTTTTAGTGACGTATGTCGACTTGTCATTACGCCAACAATAAATATTATTAAACTCCCCTCACTATTATTATACATGCGCGTGTGTCTATGTGTGAGTTCGTTTGTGTCTGACTTAGGGAGCTTTACATCCTGTTATCTCATGCTTGGCGTAATAGCTCAGAAATTCATGATTAAATGACAATCATTTATAAATATTTAAAGATTTAAGTCCATTTATTAGGTGCTGTATGCTGCTTGAGTAAATTTAATGAAGCCTCATATATTGGTTTTGTTTACAGCACTTACGACAAGAGAGGTTAGTAATAAATAATATATTACTAGCTTAAGAAAGCTTCTACTAGTTGCCCTTAGCACCGACCTCACGTGCTAAAATAGTATCTGTGCTTTCACTGTATATGTGTGAAGCTTTCAAGCGTTCTCTCGATAATATACGAAGTTTTAACGCTTTCTTTGTATATATGTATATTTGAGAAGCTTTTGTGTTTTTTTTTCAACAAACATAAGTCTTTTATGCTTTCAATGTATAAGTGCGGAGCTTTAATGCTTTCACTCTATACGAGTATAAAGATTATTTTCACTCATGATTAGCGCTAAAAAATATCCGATTTAAGATTACCTTAAAATAAAAGAATAAAAGTCATCTCGAAAGTCGAAAATCACTACACAGGGTATTCTGGGGTAAAAGCAATGTCTGGACTGCTCTAGAACATTTTTACAGCAATTTTTGGATGATTACCCATATACTGAACGAGCTATCAAAAACCATCATCATTTATAGCACACTATGTGGGGCTTTATTTAAGCATACTTGAACTTAAAATTTGCAATATCATAAACATGTTTGTTTCATTTGTAAATAACCTGTCTAAATGAGTCTCTTACTCATTTGTTTTAACTTGTATGCAAATATATGTACGTGAACACCAACAATATTTTGAGGTTTTTTTTTTTATATTTTGAGGAGGTTTTTGCCTACCTCGCAACTGCTGAAGAGGGTAGAGAGACGCATTTGCAGATAAAAAAAGAGAAAATGCGTGGGTATGAAGAGCTTGACAAGCTGGCCGATAGGGATAATAATGGCCCGACTAACAGAAGGTTTCAATACCGGAGCATTATCTTGTAGAACCCCCAGAGATCTAGTGACTGATGCCCAGAACATACTAAAATTATGGAGGGAACACTTCTCCAGCCTGCTGAATGGCGGTGAAAGTATAACGCCAGAATAAGGCGAACCCTTTTAGTCAATCGATGGCGATGGAGCAGACGTACCATGGGTAACATCTTGCAACATCGTATGTAAGGTCTTATCGAACGTATTGTGTGAAAGACTATAGCCCGCCGTCAAAAATAATTCGAGCTACACGAATCGAGCAGTTATAATATTATAGAGGAGTGTACAGATGCTGGCGTACGCCGATGATATAATTGTTTTATTGGCCTCAATATATTAGTTCTGATTTCTCCAGACTGGATAAGAAAGCGAAGCAGATGACAACATCTGATGAGTCGACGTTACGAGTTTTAGAAAGAAAGGTTCTACTGAAGATCTATGGTACCTTGCGTATTGGCAACGGCAAATATCGCATTCGACGGAACCACAAGTTGTATAGGATAAACGACGACATTGCCATAGTTCAGTGAATTTAGCGATAGCGGCTACGCTGGCTAGGTCATGTCGTCCGAATGGACTACAATGGAAATGGACGCTCTAGCTTACAAAGTATTCGACGCAGTAAAAACCGGGAGAAACAGAGGAAGAGGAAGACCTCCACCCTCTTGGAAAGACCATTTGGCGAAGGACCTGGCATCGCTTGGAATCTCCAATTGGCGCTACATTTGGAAAAGAGGAGTTTCTAAGGTGTCTACAAAAGTACAGAAGAAAAAGCAATAGATACTGGCTTCGTGGGCCGATTTCACACATTTTCGACATTAAATTGTAACAACTCCAGTAATTTTGCTAAGAAAACTAAGAATGAACTATGAACTGCTAATTCATTATAAACTCAACCGTAAGTTCAAAAAATTTGTTTTTTAGATACATATAGAATTGGGGTATACTTGTCATATTGACCGTGGCCGCGGTTATCATCCGATTTCATGTTTCAGCTTTACTAAACATCCTCTTAAAATGCTATGTTCGCAAGTTATGTACAATAAACCTATTATGGGGCGGGTCCACACCTACATTTGAAAATTGGCATATTTCATTAAAATATCTACTTTCAGTGAACATTTTGAAATTTCTTGCGGAAAAACTATTGCATAACATTTTGCACCTCTAATGGAAGGGTCATCTGTCATCAGCATAAGACCAACTATTATTTGCGTCCCTCGTATTGCCATTAACCTCACTAACAGGTTCGTTCAGCAACGACAAAAAAAAACAACGTGTTTGAATTTTCAATTTTAAATTGCCACTCAGATTTTGAATTAAATGGCTACAGTTACAATTTGACTGCCGACAAATCCGTTAGAACAACAAATGAGAATTAAGACTAGCAGCATAACAACAACAAAGAAAAAAGGAACATATGTGCTACAAATATAGAAAAAGCACTTGCATACTATGACACAGATAAAAGATAAAACAAAACGGGATACAAACAAAAGCAAAAATCCACAAAAATTCAAAAAAAAAATAAATAAAAAAGGAAGCAGAAAAAGTAGGAACAAATCTTTTGTTAGAGGCATTGCCGCTCAAGCCGAATGACGGTGTGTATTTGCGTAGGTGTTTGTGCGAGGCATTTGTGCAGGCAGGCGATAAATGGAGATACGCATTTACACCTACAACAACAACACACACGCAAGCGCTAGCGGACGGACGAACGGACGGACAGGCGGCTGGGCGCACACAAAACAAGCCCGCATCCGCATTGAGTGTAACAAATCGGATTACCTTGCAACGACAGCAATATCAATGGCGGCGACAAGCGCAGGCACACACACACACTCAAATATGTGAATATATATGTACCTGCATTTGTACATATGTAAGCTATGCGTGTGTGTAACGCATTCATATAGCCAAAAAGGCCCAGAGGTCGGTTGCAATTGCAATCGCCGCGAGAGAATGGCAAATCGAAATGGAAATGCAGAGTGAAAATGAAAATGGAAAAGTGCAAACGAAATGAAAATGAATGGTGTTTACACGTAGCTAAGTATGTGTGTGTGAATGACAGTATGAGTGCGGCTGTGCGAGTGTGAATGAATAGCAACGTGGACAATGCGCAATAAACTTTTAGTTGTGGGTGCATATGAAAGCCTTTGTGCATATGCACATATACACATACGTATACACTAGGGTGTCCGCTACTTTACGAGTTGGTCTCGTATTTGCAAACGCTACGAAATTTCAGCTATTGGTCTAAGAAAAGGATTCATAATTAACAAACTTCTATTACGTATGCAGAGGTGCAGAGGTCCATACAGTACACCATGTCGTATGAGTAACACTCGATTTAAAAGCCTCTTTTATTAATTCTCAAGGTAATTAGATTATAATTTTAATTGCGTATAACTATTTTTTTATGAAAAAATTATCAAATCTCTTATTTTTTTTATAACAAATAGTTTTGTATTATAAAATGAATGAAAAAAAAAAATACTGCAAAGTATTCAAAATTTCAATGTTAAATTATGCCAAAAACTGACATTTCAGGGGGAGTTGCAAAAAACTAAAAAAAAAAAAATACCAGAAAAACATTTACTTTGATTACACCGAAGCTATAACACCTCCCCATATACAAAAGATTTATTCCGTGAATTCTAATTCGTTTTATCAAGACGTAATGTCGTTATAAGTTATAGTGATCCAATCCAACAACCTATGCCAAATTTCAAGAAGATATTTCGTCAAATGAAAAAGCTCTCCATGCAAGCACTTGTCTTCGAACTTTCTGTTTATAAGGGAGCTATGTGCTATAGTAATCCGATCTAAACTATTTCTCCGCAGATTACACCATTGACCTAGAAAATAACTCGTGCCAAATTTCGTGAATATATCTCATCAAATGAGAAAGTTCTCCACACAAGGACTGAGTTCTGATCGTTCTGTTTATATGGTAGCTTAATGTTACAGTGATCCGATATCGATGACTTCGACAAATGATCAGCACCCTGGGGAGACGTGTGCAAAATTTCAGATCGATATCACAAAAAGTGAGGGACTGGTTCGCATATATACAGACAGAGGGCAAAAATGACTCACATCGTTTTCATGATCATTTATATATGCATCTGTAAGATCTCCGACGCTTCCGTCTGAGTGTAAACATGGGTAAGATATAAAAACCAACTGGGATATAACGGCCACCCTAACATACACCTATGTACGTATGTTATAGCAGTGCTTGCAAGTATTTGCATTTGTACTGGTTGTTGTTGCACCAAGCGCTTGGAAAGCATGTGTAAGTGCTACCTTACAACATAAACGATTACAAACGAGGCGGCAAATCCAATCGGTGATTTTGTTGTTGCTCTTGTTTACAGGCGCCACACAAAAGCGTATGCTCAAACAACTGCATGTGTATTGGTGAATATATATAGTTATAAAGCCCGACATTAAAGTGGTAATTCCGAAAAACATATAAACAAATAAAGCCAAAATTGAAAAAAAAGCAATAAAGAAGAAGCACAAAAGCGAGTGGCGGCAGCGCAAAAGTGAATGCTAAAAAGCGTTTTGGACAGTGGCTCCGTTATAAAGTCGGAAAAAAGTGTTAAGCAGCTTTAAGAATTTAGTTGGAAAAAATTAAATTAAGAGCGAGCAACATTTTACTTTGTGCGCGCCACAAAGAGCACAGACATTCTACAGCAGTCACACACAGACTAACACAAATAACATACGAATATGCAGTTGCAACACCGCTGACTCCCAGCCTTTTCACACACCCTAGTTCAGCGCTGACTTTTTGCGAAATAAAAAGTTATGCAGCGCTGCTCGCGCTGTGTATCAGAATATCATTACATCCCTGGAGGCACGTATTATTGTTGTTGTTTTGTTTTTGTTTTTTCCCCCGCTTAAGTGAAAAAACAACTATTATTACAACATGCAACATACAAGCTGGAACTTTTTTGCACTGCTCTGTTGCACACATCTTTTCATTTTGACTTTCCTCTGCTGGCACGCTCGCCTGCTCCTTCAATGCTTCGTTGAGTTTATTTAATGTTGCCTTTGGTGCGTTTCGGTTAGCCACTTTGTGCTGGCAATACTCACCAGCAGATCTCTTGTGTTGCACAGCGGCAGAGTGTTGCAACTGTTGTTGCTCCTGCGACTGCAATGCGATACTTTGTGGAGCAGCAGCGGTGGGTAAGAATTTGTTGCATGTACTGTGGGAGGCGCAGCGGCAGCGGCAGTGGCAGCAAATGTTTATAGAAGTGTTTTTTATTTAGTTCTCGCTGTTTTTTCCACACATTCGCTATTTTTTATATTAGTGCTTTTGTTTTTGTATAAGTTAGCCGCAGCTGGAACTTATGTAAGCGCAGTGCACATGCGCCGCGGCAACCGGTATAGTGGAAGAGAGTGCATAGAGTTTAGTGATAGCATTAGGGTTGCTTATATGAGTCAAAGTCGCCAATTTATGATTGATTAGAAAGTGTATTTTCCTCATTTATTTACAACATACGACATTAGTTTGGAAAAAATGTGTGGTCTTACGATCAAAGTTGGAAATGAGGTATAAAGAAGAGAACTAAATAAACATTTGAATAATTATTGTTTTTTTTTTCTAATTTTGAAAATCGCAACTTAACATAATTTAAAATATCTGACTCAAAATATCGATTGGAAAAATTGGGATTTATACTGAAGCCAAAAACTCGGTTAAAATTTAAAAATTAGAATGAGAAACCGAAGTTTATAATAATATGTAAAAAAAGGTGTTTTTGAATTGTCAATTATTTGATGCATGCCTAGTTCGTTTTTTGCGATTGTGCTTATGTTTTTAAAGGAAAGTTTATTGTTAATAAAATTTAACATAGTTTAACACTATTTAGCACATTGTCATTTAATAACTGTTTTTACTTCAATTTTCGTTTAAAAAACAGCTTTTTTATTTATTCACTTGATATGGCACTGTGCAACTGCTTCCTTTTCGTAAACATGTTGATTTGCTCATGAAAAAAAGCGTTATGCGGTCCCAACCAACGAGCTAAAACACTCGCTCGACATGCTTTTGAACCGTATTGAAGCAGAAGGAGACTATTTTGAATAAAATAAATTGATTTTGCGGAAAAAACGTTTTTCTGTTTTTTTTTTTTTTTTGTTTTTAAGTCCTGTTTGCTTTGGAACGCACTTTTTTTTTTTTTATTGCTTTCCTGGTAAAAATCGTTTTTATGAGCAGTATTTAGTGACAAATTCTTTAAGGCTAAGAAGCCTTAAATAGAGTGTTTGTGAATAGTGTCCTTAGATAAACCCAAAATAGTCAATAAAATCGAGGAAAATTTAAAGATTTATCTCAACTGAGCTCAACAACCCAATTTTTAAACAAAAAATTAAGCTCATAGAGCGTGGTATTGTTACATCTTTTAATAATCATATATATACAACTGAATTGAAAGATAAATCCAGCATGACTACCAGAGCAGTCTGTGCTAGTTACTAATTAAAAAAAAAAAAAACTAAATTCAAGCTACGGCAACATGTGAGCGTAACTCTACAAAAGCTGTCCATGAAACTTGAGTGTCATGTGACACCGGTAAGAGCCGACATTTTCCAGCATTTGACTGCGCGCAAAACAAACTGAAGATCTTTCGAGTGCGTCGCCAACACTACAAGCGCTTACTGGGTATTTAAGCACTCAAACACACCCTGAATTGTATAAATGACGCTTGTTGCAAGAACCTCGGGCTGGCTAACATAATTGTCGTTTTGCTTGTTGTTGTCGTTGTTGGCGCTGGCTGCCGCCTAAGCCGTCGTTGTCCCAGATAATGGAACGTTTTTTGGTTTTCCCATCTCTTCCATCACGAAGTCCTCAGTCGCCTGCCAACCATCTTTGCATATCTCGCTCACATTTTAATATGCGATTTTTCACTGTTTTTCTAGCTACGCAAATATTTATGTGTGAGTGAGTGTGTGTGTGTGTGTATACGTGTGTGATTGTGCTGCAGTTAAACATGAGTCAAGCTGCTGTCGTTGTCCTGGGGACTACGCGTTGCCATTGTGCGGCGCATTTAGCCCGCAAGTGCAGTTGTTGCGGTGAGGCTGAGCTGCTGGCAGCGTGGCGCTGTGGTGTTGTTGATGGCGACGACGGCAGCGATTGCATTTGAGGCCACTGCCGGTGCCCCGTGCAAATATAACGTGGATAATCTGGTTGCTGCCACTGCCCCGGACGCCGCCTCTATCTCTGATGCTATTCTTGCCGCTGCCGCTGCCGCTGCCTCTGCTGCTACTGCTGTAGCTGACGTTAACAAGGATGTTTGTCGTGTTGATGATGTGAATGATGACGGCAATGACTGCGGGCAGTACAAGTTTTCGCTTTTTCCGTTTGCAAGAACAATGCCAAGCGCCGAGAGGCAGCGGTTGGTCGGAGGCAGGCGGTGAACGGCAAAGGTCACTTGGTGATTAGCAACGAGGCAAAGAGTGTGTGTATGTTGCACACTGCCGGCTGACATCGCCACATCAACATCACACACGAGTGGGCTAAGGGTAAATGGAAAGCGCTTAGAGGAATGTGCACACACGCCGCCACACATGAACTCCCACAGCTTCACACACACTTTCACATGCACTCACACACAGGCACTTTGAGTGCCGAGCGTCGTCGTTTATGTGCCCGAGTGCTTAAATGCCGCTACTTGGCAGTGTAATGCAACATATTATTAGTGTTCTTGTTGCTGTTGCTGGTGCAATTGTTGCAGCAATTGCCGCCGCCGCCACTGTGGCGTTGATGATTATGATGAGCCAACAAAGCAAATAGTTGGAAATTGCATTAAGCTTGTGTTGTAATTGCTGGTGTTTGAGTGTTTAAACTTTTTCGCACTCGACGAATTATTCACAACTGTACTTTTTGTTGTTGTTTTGCTTTGTTTTGTGCGCAAAATTCTGCAATTCGCATTTTGCAATTTTAGTTTGTGCGCGTGCACGTTCGTATGTTGCAACTGTTTGTGGCACGACTAAAGTTGCCACTTGCCAGTTTGTAGTTTCGAATTTTGTTCTCTCATCTGGCACATTTGAGAATAGTTTCAGTTTGACTGCGAAAATTTGCGTTTTTTCCTTGCTTTCTCGGAAAATACGATTTAACGAACTTTTTCAACAAAAACAAACAGACAAAAAATAATGGCAAAACGAATGTGAAAAGGATGCAGCAACAACTAAGGTTTATTGTGAATTTAATTGCAAAATATTTAGTTACCCTCAATGCTATTTCTTCCGATGGACAAAGAAGTGGCTGGAATCATAGTAATTAACAAAAACTTAAATTAATACTCGGTGAGGCCAGGGACTAGACTAGCAATAAGCATAAGTGAAGGAAAATTAAATTGTGGCAGCAGTGGAAAATTTCATGACAGCGAAATCGTTATTCCGTTTGAATAGGTCAGTTTGTATGGCAACAATATGAAACTACACATCGTAATCCGATATCAGCGGACGAACGGAGAGACGCACAATGCGAAATCCACCCAGCTCATCACTATCATTAAACATGCTTGCTATAAAGGACGTCTCCTTCAAAGTATTATGAACTTCATGGAAGGTTCAGCGCTCGAGGTTAGTTATACTCAATCACTCAACTTTAAACGCGTTTTAAAAGTAGGTTGGCAATATTGTTCTCGAACTACTCAACCGATCGTAATGAGCACATGGATAATTTGTATTGAACGAAGTACTTTCATTTGCATTTTTGGTACAAACGTTTGGCAAATATACAAATACCACTTTTTTGCTTAGTCTAATACCTAGTTTATCGTCTTCAGATGTACCTACAAAAAGCTCTGCTGTCCCCATGGAGACACTGCTTTTTCCAAAGACTGTGAAAATCATAATGGCCGTTTTAAATATTTCTCTATAAAAGTTTCGTATTATTTCTAAACATAGATACCTTTGAAACAAAAGCAAGTTTGGAAAAAATAATTCATGCATTCAATTCATACATGAAAAAAAGATTGAAAATTTACAGTTTTTTAACCTGGGAAACCCATGTAAACTTTCGATGATGAAATATAGGTTAAATTTCAGCATAATTCGAAGTTTTTTTCCAAAAATGTTTTTTGTAGACAATATCAAATTTAAGCGAAGTCACACGCCTAATTTAGCAAAGTAATACACCTTAAGTGAAGTAACCGAGAAATCTTATGTAAATTAGGTCTATATTTAGTTTTAAGAGACATTTTCTATGTTTTCTTTTATATTGAATAACATAATATTTTTTGCATTAAGTTCAAAATTTCTAATCTTATTGTAATATAAAGTCAAAAAAATTAATATTATAATAGGTGAATATAGGTAATGAGCAAAGGCATTATTAAATTTTTAATTTTTGACAGATCCTTTAATTGAGCAAAAAATGTTATCCACAACATTACTAAATCGATCATTAACTGACAAGGAAGGTTATATAAATTTTTAGGTTCATCGGTCTATACTTTTCAGAGACATTTTCCCTTCCCAACTCAAAAAGCAGTGTTACGGGAAAAAGGGTTTAAAAGTTTGGGTCCAAATTACACTAAGTATTAAAATTCTAACAAATATTTTTAAATATAGTATGTAATTTGGACAGAAAAAAGAAGATAGAAAAAATCGATTATTTTAAATTTATAAATAACTTTGCTGATTTGGGAGTTACTATGAATCCTTAGCATAAATTTAATCTTAATACTGGCCTTAAAAGCAAAATATGTTCACAGCTTTGATAAACGTTGGTCTAAAAAATTTACAGAACCGGATTATATTAAAGCATTTTACCACTTTGATTAGACCTATATTGGAATGTTTCTCTATTATTATATTAAGCATTTGACGTGACGTAAGTTTTCCATACGCGCCCCTGATTCCGATCGTTCGGTTTGTATGACAGCTATATGCTATAGTGAGCTGATCTGAACAATTTCTTCCGATATTACACTATTTATATGAACAATAACTCATACCATATTTCGTGAATATATATTGTCAAATGAGGAAGTTTCCCATGCAAGCATTTGATCCCGATCATTCAGTTTGTATGGCAGCTATATACTATAGTAATCCGATCTGAACAATTTCTTCGGAGTTTACATAGTTGGCTTATAAAATAAGCAATACCAAATTTCGTGCAATTATCACGTCAAATGCAAAAGTTTACCATACCAGCACTAGATTCCGATCGTTCAGTTTGTATCGTAGCTATATGCTATAGTTAAGCGATCTGAACAATTTTTTCGGAGCCTACATTGTTGCTTTAGAAAATAACCTTTGTTAACTTTTGTGAAAATACATTGCTAAATGTGAAAGTTTTCCATACAAGAAGTTGATTCCGATTGTGCAGTTTGTATCGTGGCTATATGTTATAGTGGTCCGATATGGGCAGTTTCGACAAATGAGTAGCTTTTTGAAGAGAAAATGATATTTTCAAAATTTCAAAACGATATCCTAAAAACTGAGGGACTAGTTCGTATATATACAGACAGACGGAAAGACGGACAGACAGACAGACGGACATGGCTAACTCGACTCAGCTCAACATACTGATCATTTATATATACTTCATAGGTTCTCCGACGCTCCTTTCTGGGTGTTACAAATTTCGTGATATACTTAATATACCTTGTTCAGGGTATAAAAAGCCTTATGCCTTTCATGACTCGTGGGCAGGAAAAGAGTAATCGTTGGGTTATATGTAGTTTATCGTAAAGAAATTCTTAAAATATTTAAAATAATAATAATTACAGCCAATACTGATATTATAGATGGTATAATTCTTAAAAATAATTATTAATTTAAATTTAAATGCTAAAAAAAATTAAGTTTAACAAAAAAAAAAAAATTTGCAGTTTCGTTATACTGCATAAAGTGCACCTAAATGTTTTGCCTAAGTCTTTCGTTGAATATATTAGAATTGCTGCGCTCATATATCCCCGCTAGAACAGCGCAGACATTCCGAAGCACGGTACATATTGCAGATATTTTGCCCAAACTAGTTTTTTCACAGTTATTTAATTTTGTTGTTGTTTCTTTTTTTGCATTTTTTATCCTACTTTTCCGAGTGTTGCTTGCATTTGGTGTGTTTCTCATTTGAATTCCTGTTTGTCATTGCCAATGGAGCTGGGGGTCAGCCCAATTTTTCATACTTAAAATGCCGAAATGAGAAAATTGCGCATAATTTAAATGCAAATGACTCTCCGTAGGTTTACTGGCGCTGCCACTGCCACTGCCATTGCCGCACCGCATTGTGTCTCGACGCCGCTGGCACACTACATGTCGATGATGTTGTTGTGCTTGTTCTTGTTGATAGTTTTATTGCGAATGCCAGTTGCGCTGCAGTTCGTTTGGCACATAGAAATATATCCGAATTTAATGCTCCACTTGCAGTTAGTTTTGCGCGCCAACACACGTGCAACGGCACAGTATTCTATTTTCTAGAGCCACAAGGAGCTGGGCAAATGGAAGCCAACAACCGCGAGGCCGAATCACCGAAGCGTAAACGTGCACACGCAAGGCACACACACATGCGCTTATGTGCAACAAAATGTGGCATGCAACATGAAGAAACGTTGCAACTACTGCAAAATAAGCTGCTGCAAATGCAGAAATAAACAGTCGAAACTAAACCGACAACAAGGCAGAGTCCACACTTTTTCCGCAGTCCAAGCCCCCCTCTATGCGCCCGACTAACGCTCGCAATTGCAAGCAACTTTATTCTCAACTATTTATTTATTTGTTTAATAGTCTGTTATTTTTTGTGCTGCCACATGCATGTATTTATTTTACATTCCCTGAGCTTGTGTGTGTGTGTTGTTTTTTTTTTTTTTGCATTTCAAATGTAGAACTATGCAACAGTGTTATTTTGTGGCAAATTCGTGCAATTGTAAATGTGTATGTGTGTGTGTGTTTGTGCTTTTGAAATTTAAACACCGTTCAATATTGCATATTTAGTGGCGTCGAAGCTTATGTTTGAATTTCTTTGCTCTCTTTTGCTGCTTCATCAATAATTTGCACTGGCCTGCTAGCGTAAGGCGCAATAACAACAACACACTCAAACAACAAAGTAACGGCCTCGGCAAATAACGGCAATTTTGAATTGAATACCAACACCAGTGCTGAATAATTGCAACAAAAAGCAATAACTAACGCATTTAATTCCAATTCGAATTCGAAAGTGAAATTCGGCAACGAAAGGAAAAACCTCTTTACTTCCATATATTTGCACAGCATGCTGCTGAAAAATGGCAAAAACAGAAGAAATTAATTGAAAATGTTTCAAAGGTAAATGTAAAGAGTTTTACGCACAGCAACCCAGTAGGAAATTTATTGTAAGTTTAGAGTATGATGAGATCAGGCAACAAATACTACCTTAGAAACTGTGAAATATGTGGATATTAGTGTGCTTCAAAAAAACAATTTTTTTTTCAACTCTTACCTCCTCAAATGTTAGTGATTGACAAAACTTGTTTATCGATATTTAAAAATATCGAATATATATGAGTCGTTTGTAGGAAATTATGTAACTTTAAGGAATACAATTTTTTGAAATACTTAAATAATAAAAAGTCTCGAATTGGTAATCATAAATATCGATCATCGATACATAAGAAGTATAAAAAACTGTGAATCGAATAAAAATATGCAAAAAAATGTCAAAACAATTTTATTGACATTTAAAAATATCGAAAGTATTTTGGTTGCATTTCGATAAAAGAAAGAAATTAATTACCTGTAATAATTTTACAATTATTTTAAATACTTAATAATAAAAATATCGATCTTCGATATATACGAAGAATAAAAATACCCAATAAAATATATCAAAAAATTTATATATCGTTTATTGAAACTGGAAAATATCGAAATGTTTTCCTAGAATACAGAATAAACGCACATGGAAACGAAGTTGCTTTGAAAACAGTATGGGAGCTACTAGTTGGTAAGCAAAATATGCATCGAAACCATATCTATTGTATATTGAAAATGTGTGTGATGTGGCTACCACACAGTAATCGAATATCTTATATGCTATAACGATATGTAAAATTGATCGAATAAATCGGCTGTATTCCAAACAAGCTGGGCGCATATGGTAGAGAATAATTCTGATCTAATGCGAAATCGGTAGTGTCAAATATGTTTTAAAAAATTATAAATTTATAAATATCGAAAATATATCGGTTCAATATTATTGATAACTTTTTATGTTTTAATACTTCATATTTGATTTTTGACCTTCTTAGAAATAAATAAACATAATTTTGAGTTGCAATCAAACCCAAGTTTTGAGAGGAAACAAGGTTCATTATTGATATTTAACACTCATTTTAAACCCACTGAATTTATTACGAAGCAAAAAATTATCGATAAATAAGTAAATCAAGCGCAGAATAACTCTGGCCAACAGTTGCTACGTTGTGATCGGTAGGTAATTGAGAAGCAGACGTACTATCGACGTACAATAATTATGAGCCTCTCATTATTTCCGTCCTATTTTAACGCTCAAAAATGTAGGCGATGACGAATGGAGATGACAAAGCAATTGGAGCATTCGAGACAACTTCGAAAAATCTTTAGAGTCGTTCAAGTGAGCGATGAATATCGAAAAAGATGGTAGCACGAATTGTATGATATAGCTAAGCGTACTGGTTACGCCACTTCATATGTATGAAAAATGATGGTGCACAGATCGGGATCAATGCCAAGTGTATAACGAACGGCTATCTAAAACTTCAAGATAAATTTTAACAATGACAACTGCAAATTATTGTTGGCTTGTTGTAATAAGTCCACGTAAATGACAAATTTGGAAAATAGGCTTTAGTAATCACACTTTTAATATTTAGTTTCATTGGGTTGGGCATATGTCCAGAGGATATTCCTTCATCTACCGCTTTAAAGCTTTCCACCAGGGGCATCTATGATGGCTCTTTACAAAAACATAAATCAAAGTCTGTATGTAGGCATGGCTGTGGTTAATGGCTAATAGTCTCTACTCACCGTTACGAAAATTTCCATTACAATATTTCATTTTCAGAGCAACATTTAAAACAATTTTCGCAATGTTTGCGCAACATTGTCAGGTCACACGCCATTGAGAGATGTGAAAAAAGATGGGCTGAGAACTAATTTTTTATACGTAAGCTATACGAGCACACAGCCACACATATAAGTGAAGGGAACAAAAAAACAAGATGTAACGAATTGTTTTCAAATTGTCCCCAACGCACTAAAAGCAACAACAATATAAGCGAAACTGCAAATCGCTTTCAATCAACGCCGTTAGTAGAGAAACGAAAAGGCCGAGCACATCGATTGACCATTTGCCTACGTGATGGCAATCTTAGCATTAACACTTTTCCACGTTCGCACTTTCACGCAGCTAGTTACAAAAGCCCGTCCACCGGTGGGGCAGCCGCCAGCGAAAAAGGGTCACAGCAACATGCCCGCCTTGCCCAGTCGTTGGCTGTCGTCGCAACCGGCTGTGGCCGAGACTTATTAAAAATCACTGTCAAGGCACTTGAATATCCACACACTCACACACACACGCGCAGAGACTTGCGACATGCAAAGCAAACATTTCGCTTTTGTTATTGACCCTTTTTCCGGGTTTCATTATTCATGGCATCGTCTCGACCTGTGCACATGTGGGTGTGCAACTGTATATGTGAAGTATATGTATTTGTGTGTGTGGGTGTGTGTATGCCTTTATTGGTACAAGCCATTGTCATTTTAGTAAATAAAATATGCAAAGAACTTCAACCAGTTATGCGCCAACTATTAGAGTGTGTGTGTATATATTGAGTAGTATATGCGTCTGTGTGTAGCGCGGCCCCTAAGGGTCTCATACTGTTACTACTTTATGTGGGTCAACTTAAACAAAATGTGTTTTTAATTTATTTTCTTTTTTCTCTTGCTGCCTTTTGTTTGATTTGACAATTTCAGCATAATCATTTCGGTGCTCGCTTCTTTGTTAGAGGTCAACAAAGTAGTAAAAATGAAAAATATTTTATTGGGTCGGTAAACGTAAATAATAACAGCAAATTTCTGCCTAAATATTTTACATGTGCGTGCTAAGTTTTTAAGTGCTCGCAGATTTACGTCATAAAATTAAAAAAATAAAATAAAATAAAGTAATAAAAAATAATATAAATACCGGAAAAAATAAAATAAAATATGAATCCTCCAAATTCCTAGTATTGTTAAGATGGAAGGAGTATTACGAATGACCTCTAGTGGAGATTAGCCTTTTAAGTATAATTTACCTAAAATTTTAAGTTTTAATCTTTTTGTTAAAAAGGTTTCCATTTCATGTGTAATTTATTTCTAAAGGATATGTATCCCACTAATGGGAAATTCATATCAGCAGGTGTTACCACAATTTAAATCACTTTTCTAAGTACGAAATTTCCAGCTTTCCAAATAGAAAAATGGTCGTCGATACTTTTATGCTCTTGCAACGCTTTGTTACAGAGTATAATAGTTTCGTTCATTTAACGGTTGTACGTATCACCTAAGACTAAGCGAGATAGATATAGGGTTATATGTATATATGTGACCTGGTCTACGAAAAGGGAGCTAACGTGCGAAAACTAGTTTTCTGGGAAACAGCTGTTAAAAATCTCATCTTCCATCCGAATCAACTAAGAAGTGAAAATTGATTTTTTTGGATTTTTTGACACCTAAGCGCCCTTTCCGTAGACCAGGTCACATATAAATAATCAGGATGCCTAGACAAGTTGAAATTCGGGTGACTGTCTATCTGTTCGTCCATCCATACAAGCTTTAACTTGAGTAAAAATCGAGAGATGAATCTATAGTATGTGTCAGAAAAAAATAAGAGTTTGTAAATAGAAGTAATCGGACCATCTCCGCGCCTACAAAACGCCATTAACCGAAAGCCTATAAAGTGCTTTATCCTAGCACTAAATTAAGATATAAAGCTGTAATTAAGTACAGACGATCGCAATAACAAGGGGCACCTGTACGCAAATATTTCAGCACCCAATGGCGAAAAATTGTTCGAATCCAACAAAAAGTGTTCATGCCCATAGGTACCGAATATTTAGACTACATTATCTATGGTTGACTTTTTACCGAAAATATTGGTTAATGTGTCAGATTTATAATAGAAATTCAGAGAAAACCCGTTCCTGATAGTAGTTTGTCTATGTGCTGCAAATGGGTCGCATCGGATTAATTCTTCCCTTAGCCCCCATAAGATTAGTTTGAAGTTTTCCGAACAAGTTTCCTATACCCCGTTTTTCGGTCAAAATATCAGTTATCTTAATAAAATTTATAGAGCGTGTTTTTCTTATAACGGTGAATAAGTATTCCTCCTTACAATGAATAAAATCGGGCGAAAACTCGCCTTGACCCATGCTTGTATATCTATATTTTTTATAGGGACTGCGGCGTTTCTTTTTGGATATTTAAAAATTCGTGGCAAACTTAATAGACCAGAGACTAGAATATACCACTATCATCTTTACCCAATATAAAATAATAATACAAATATTATTCTACATAATAAAAAAGCGGTGGCTTCAGATTTTTTCATGTTCTTTATGAATTTGTCGAAACTGGATAGCAGTAACTAATTATACAATTATGTCGTGTACATAAGTATTTTGCACTTCAGTGCTGTTAAGCTCAAACTGTTCATAATTCATGCACACACACATACAGCATGTAAGTGCAATCGGCTGTGCGAATCTGTCACGGCGTGTTTGGGCTACTTATCACTTTGCCAAACATCTGCTTTCGCACGCGCTCTACACAAATAAAGTTAGTGTGCTATAAACGCTGCCAGCGTTTAGGTGAAACGGTTGCTGGGGTTGCGTCTCGCCAAAATTGTCCTTGTAACAGTTAAATTTCACGTGCGTGTATAATCAAGGCTGTGAAGACACAGTCGTTTATCAAGCACGATGAAAAGTTTGTGGTTGGCGTCGTCAAATTTTCGCTATAAAATGATGTTGTCGACATATCTACATACATACATACATACGTACGTACATACAAGTTGGTAATTGCACATATATACGTTAGAAATGAAATGGAATTTCGGAATTTGAATGTCACTGAAGCCTTTTTGTTTGTTAGTTTAATGAGATGTAAATTAGCAGCAACTGAGCGGGAGATAGGAAAGTCGCAGTCTCGCTTTTGAAACTATTTTTACTAGCGTATTGTATGGATATGAAAATCTTTAAAGAGTGTTGAGAACAAAATTTCAATTGAGTTTATTCCAGTGGTATGATTAGATTATATTTGATACGGACTAGCCCAATTAAATTGCACTAGTAAATAGAATTATTTATACTTGACTTTTTTGTAGTGCTTTTGGTACTATTTATTAAATTAAGTATGGCAACCCTATTCTTTAATATTATATGTATTCTAAAAATGCATACAGTTTTGGGAAACTTAAAACTAATAACAATTATTATTTTTGGTTCCTTAATATTTTATAAAAAATATGGCAACTCTGTTCAGTATAATTTTTTAGTAACATTAAAAATTATTTATTTTATTACATTGAAAATTAAAATAAAAATATGTGTTATCAATATTTATATTAACTTTAATATTCTATTTAAGGGTGGCAACATTTTTCCATATTTTGTTAATTGTACTTAGGTTGCATATGCTTTTAGGAAGCTAGTATCTATTACAGACAATCTCTTATCAATTTTTTTTATTATTTATTTATTTAAATATATTGTCTCCTTTAAGAAAAAAAGATTTGTAATCAATAATATTATGTTTAAGTGTGGCAACCCCATTCCGCATAGTAAGAACTATACCTAAACTGCATAAAATTTTAAGAAACTCAGGGAACACTCTAAGAGGTCATTGTCTCTCGTCAAACATTTTTTTCTAAAAACATTGCAACTTAGTTCAGTAAAATTTTTTGTTATCATTAAAAAAAATATTTTTTCAATTATTTGCGTAAAAGGCTTGAAATATAAAATAAATTATATTTTCTAAAAATGAAACAACCAAGTTCAGGAAATTTTTTCGTTATCATTAAAAAATACTTACTTTATTACTTGCTCAAAGACCGTGAAAATTAAAATAAATCATATTTTTAAAAAATATGGCAACGCCCGTTCAGAAAAAATTTTTTGCTATCATTAAAAAAAATTATTTATTTTATTACTTGCGTAAAGAACTTGCAAATTTAAACAAAAAAAATTTTCTAAAAATATGACAACCCAGTTCAAGAAAACTTTTTGCTCTCGTTGAAAAAAAATATTTATATATAAATATATATATATATATTTTTTTTACTTTCACTGCAGCCAATTTTTTATGCGCCACTGTACGAATATTTCAAATATGCTAAGTAGACTTTATTTGCGTATATTTGTTGTTGTTGTAAGCTGTAGTTACAACAACACAATACACAAAGCATATTGCAAGCGTACAAAAACTGCACTGCACTACAGCTGATACTCACACCTAACTGCATGCACACATACATACATACATGCAAGCAGGCATGTTTATACCATGAATAGTGAAGTGCTGAAGTAAATGAGAATGGAAAATGCGCATAAATTGGAAATGAGGTTTCTAATTGAAAACGAAATGAGTTGGTTGGGAAGCTCAATGTTGGATGCTAAATGAGTTTGTACTTGAGCAGCCTTGTCAAGGTGCTGTTGAATAAGATTTTTGTTTTTCAACTTACATCGAATCTTATATCTGAAAGAAAGAAAATCGGTTAATGTACATATCCACATATTTTGCACTTGAAAACTTGAAACTTTCGCTTCCGAAATGTTTTTTTTTAGTTGCAGTTTATTGAAAAAGTTATGAGGGTTCTCAGATTTTTCATACAAGTATAATAAAATTTAAGATATTTTAATATTAACAATTTACTTTTAACAATAAAGTTTACTTTTATTTAGAATTGCCACCTTTTAGTTATACAATAATGCAAATTCATCGACAAAAACAAAAATGCGAAGACAAATAGTTGCGAAGCATGCGAGTAAATTTTTATTTAGTAAACTGAGTTGCCATATTACGAGAAAAAAATATAAATGTACTTTTTCAAAGAAATTTGTTCAAAAGTACTTGGAAAATACCAAGTGGTACTGTAAAAAAAAAAAATTAATAGAGAAGGTTGCCATATCACGGAGACGAAAAAAAAATTATTGTAACTTTTCGTATTTAGATTTGTTAAAATGTAAGCAATCCAATGCTGATAGAAAAATTCCTACAACGGTGAAGAAAACGCTCACGAAGCTTCCAAGCCTTGTACCTTGGTAAACACATATGCGCATACAGACAAACATACTAAGTTCAACTAATAACAACGGTACTAAGAATAACGGTATTTATAGCTGCAACAAACATACACGTTCGAACTTTCACCGCTAGGGAAGCATTTCCTGCAGGAAAATACGATTTATGCACATCAACGCCTGTCTGCTGTCATAGCCCTTTCCCCATTTCTTTCTCGCGAGGAAAGCCAGATAGGGATAAAGCGAACGACACAAACGGAAAGAGCAGCCGAAATTGGGATAGCGAAACTGCACGAAACAAACATCGCATAAATTACAACAAAAAATTTGCCAACAACAGCAGCAAAAGCAACAATAGTAATTAAGCAGATATGGCAATAAAAGCGCACATGAGATGCAAGCGGAAAATGTGCAGCAGCAGCAACAACAACAGTTACAACAAAAAAAAAAAAAACCAACAGCAACAGCAACATAAGTAGCAGTACCAGCAATAACACCAACAACACTTACAAAGTATGGCATGAATTGAATGAGCAACATTAAAAGTCTTGCAATTGCGTAATGAGAATATGCTTTAGGACCTCGACACTATATCGCTACAAATGGCAAAAACAACAGCAATGCAGCGCGTACTAAACGACCGTGCAGCCAGCAATAAGTGCAAGAAAACTTTTAACTTTACAACGTAAATGACGGTGAAAGAGGAGTGCTAAAGAAGCGGAAGTCTCACCAAAGAACTACGATACCGTTAACTGTTATAATATATATGTACCTGGGTGTGTGTATCCATAAGAGCATTATATTTTACAATTTTTAGCTGAACAGTTTGGTGCTGTAGTGGTTATCAAGGTGCAGTGTATGGCAGCAGAGGAGGAAGAAATCTGAAGCTACAGTGTTGTACTTCTTCAAGAAGTAGATTTCTAAAATATTTCATGAGGTCCTCGCTAAAACTCTAGCTCGAGTAACACAAATCAGTGCCTACATACTTTATTATTTATAGACTTGACTTTAAAAACAATCCCTTCATAACATATCCGTTGTCACCATTATCTTCGAGACAGATTTACAGACTTGGAAGGGCAGAATAAGTTTTTATAAGGTACATGGCTTAAAGGACCTTTATTTTAAGTTCTTTCGGAGCAATTTTAATGTCCGCTAAAAAAACGAGAAAATGAAAAAAAAAACCGTGAAAACTCTATGTTCAAACGAGCGTTTTATAAGGATACACTGAAGCTTTATATGATTTGAAACTGTACAAAAAAATGCGGCAACTAACAGAAGTTTTCAAGATCGGAACTTACTTCTTTAATCTGCTTAATGGCAGTAAGAACATAGCACAGAGAATTCGAACTCGATTCCCCATTGAATGAAAATAGGGCAGCCGCTCCATTGCTCGACCTTGAAGAATTTCGAATAGCCCGTTTGAAGAAGGGCGGGAGCCGATGGATTGGCGCCCGAAAAATTTAAATACGATGACGAAGAACTGACAAGAAGCATGCATCAGCCGTTGAGCAATACCAAAAGCTCAATCAGGATCGGGAAGGATCTCTCTGAGTCGTTTGATAACAAATGAGGTTTCAGACAAAGCGGCTCCCTAACGTACGAATTCTTCAATCTACTTCTGTAGAAAATAATTCGAACTGCAGAACTAAATAGAGAAGGTACCATCTTCTATAAGAGTGTACAGTTGTTGACGTATGCCGATAATATTGATATCATTGGCCTCAACATCCGCGCTGTTAGTTCTGCTTTCTCCAGATTGGACAAGGAAGCAAAGCAAATGAGTCTGGCAGTGAACGAGGGCAAGACGATATATCTCCTGTCAGCAAATAAACAGTCGTCGCACTCGCGACTTGGCACTCACGTCGGTGCTGACAGTCATAACTTCGAAGTCGTAGGTAATTTTGTATATCTTGGAACTAGTATTAACAACAACAACAATGTCAGCTTCGAAATCCAACGCATAATAACTCTTGGCAAGAGGTGCTACTTTGGACTTAGTAAGCAATTGAGAAGTAAAGTCCTCTTTCAACGATCTAAGACCAAACTCTATAAGTCACTCATTATTCCCGTCCCGCTGTATGGAGCATAGGTCTGGACGATGACATCATCTGATTAGTCGACATTTCGAGTTTTCAGTATTGTAAAGGTACATTTTCAAATACGAGCACGAAATATCCCTAAACAACACACTGTGCCATGCACGTGGCAGAGTTCACGCCAGCGGTACGAGCAGGCCAACTTGCATGGAACAACAATTGCAGATGAGCTTAATTGACGTAAAGTTTCTGCACGTTTACGCACGTTTGCCTCGTACGTTGCAATTATGGCATCGCTGGCGAACGAAGAACACGCGGACGCTGCCTCGCATTACCAGAACTACCGTTCGCCGTGTTGGCAACGCCGGCGTAAAACAGAATTTACTTTTTACCTGCCTGCGTCGATTACTTACGAATATTTGCAGCTTTCAATTAAATAGCGCGCCAAAAGAAGAAGCAGCAGCAGCCGAAGGAGCCGCGACGACAACGATATGAAAACCAACTGGCAACAAAAGTTTCAACATTTTATGGCCAAGTGCAAATGAGCGGGCCATCGCACGGACTCTCCGCTCCACAACCGCCGTTGGCAGCGCGAAAACTACGGGCGAGTACAAATTCATGCAATAAAGTTGTATTTATTCGGTTGAAGGGATGTAATTTCATTTAAGCGAACAACTGCCGTAAACTGCTTAAGTGACTTGCCAAGGCGAAACGCATAACACGGCGAGCGAAGGAGCGAAGATCAAATGTTTGCCTTATGCATATGGTAGATAGAGACAGATACGGAGAGGGAGGTAGTGGAAGATAGCAAGACCGCGTAAGCACTTTAGTGAGTGTGAGAAATGCACTGGAGCGCCATGAAGACAAGCGGGAATATCAGTTGTTATCGCTACTTTGTGATTTCTTGTACCTCTTTAATGCAAGATTATTTTAAGCGACAGTTCCTATATATGTATGTGCGTGTGTATCCGCGTATATCCCAGGGTTATAGTGAAAATTAACTAGAATTTAGAATTTTGTTACTTTATTAAGGAAACTTTGCCTCCGTAAGCTGGTTTAATTGGCACTATTGTAAACTACAGTGTTTGACGTTGGAACCCGTTACTGTCGCCGCAGAGTTATGAGCACAATTATGTAATTTGTGTAGCTATGGTTATTCCCATTCTATGGTAGCTCTTCAATTTTATTAAGTTATAATTTTTATATATGCTTTGTATTTTGATTTCTAACAGGTCAGAATACTTTATAGTATATATAGTATGTATATATTTGTTGGTTGATTCAAAACGAAGGCGTTTTAGCGCCCAATCGCAGGCGACCGCACTTAGGCCATCATTAGGTCCAGTTTGCTCTCTAGTGGTAACCAATTATACAGCTACTCAGTGGATTTGGCAAAAAACTTGATTTTTATTCACCTCAGCTGCCCAATGTGTCTTAAGTTGGAGCATTGTGAGTTTGGACGTTTCATCATCCTCTGCGCAAGCTTTGCTTTCCACTTTGGTGCTTTGTGATAATCCCTACGAACTAAACTTCCGTTTGCTTGGAAGTCGGAGTTTTTTGGTCTGTCCACCGCTATTCAAAATAACCTTGTGGTGTGTCCTGTGTTGCCTATGTTTCAAAACCTGAAATGTGCCTTCCTCTTCGCTGGATTCCTATAAGACCGGGTTGGCAGATGACATTGGATGAGCCACCTGCTACAAGAAGAGTTATTGACTGCTTGCAATGAGGCTTAGTATTGGCTCTGCATATTGCCTTAATAACCGCTGTGCTATCCAATATCATCTTGCAGGTTGGAGCAGATGCCCACTTTGTACATTCTGTTATGTTCATAATTTGCCTGAAAGACTGAATTGTAGTAATTTAGTTTGAAGCTGATGTGTACGGATTACTACAGAAGAAGCCCGCTCCTGTTCTTGTTTTACCCTTTGAACCGTCCATGAATATGTTGTTGGAAATTTTGATCACAAAACCATTTGCCCAATTTTCTTTATTGGTGAATGAAGCGATATATTTAGTTTCTCGTGGGTTTTCTTTTCTCGGTCGTATTGCCAGCTTAACTCGAGTTCATGCCCGTAGTGACTCCCAGTCTGATTCCAATGGCTTAAAATCATTAGCCGACTGGTCGTAAGCATTGCCTCATACCTCACTTGTATGTGTGGTGACCTTCTGTCCAGGATAGCCTTCAAAGATATTGTGGAGGTAGTTTTCATTGCACCTGCAATCCCCAGAAGTAAGCTCGCATCTGTTCCTGAGATTTAGTACGGCACTTTTTCAATAACGCCATTCACTATACCATGGCACCATTTGTTAGAATTGTCAATAGACCACGTGGAGTTGTAAACCTTACTTTGGGCAATTGATCTGCTTCGGAGGGTTTTGGAACTTCTCCGCTTAATGTGTTCTCTACAGCTTAGTTTTTTCCAGGGTAACTCCGAGACAATTGGCTGGACCTGTGACACTGATTTCTGTTCTCCCCTGATTAACGGTAAGTCCGTGACTCTCCGCCTAGTCGGTCGAGATCTCAAGGGCCCTTTCTATGAGCCGGTATCGACGATTAAGGTTTAGTCCATAACATATTATATACTTTATTTTAAATGAAATATTCAATTAACTCTTTGAGTGGGTCGGTTAAGCGGTTTATTTATACCTACAGTATTTACATACTTTTTCTTTCGATTCCTAAGCATAAGAATGTTTATTGAATAAATTCCTCGCCTGGAAGCCAGCCACTCGACAACCATTCGCGGTTACAATTTACACCACTAAACTCCTTGCTAGTTGCTCGGTGAAGCTGCATATGCTTATCTACCCAAGCATTGTTTAGGATTTCAATTGCGTAGTCTGGCTTTGTTTAGCGAGGAAGCAAAACTTTTCATAGAGTCTCATAATCCGCCGGCCAACATTTTGCAAAGCTTGACGTCTCTCAGTCATTATATTCTACACTTAATGGGTAGAATTTTAACATTTCATTTCATTTAATTTTGAAGCTTGCAAACTTTTGCCTTGACATGTAATTGGAAGCCGCACTAAATGAGGCTAATAAAAAAGTAATAGGGATGATAACCGTGTGGTTTTACAGCAAATGTCTTAAAACGATTCTTGAGATTTTAGACAAATCATTCATCGTTGGTTTGCGGTTTTGATTTTTATTATTACGCCTAATTGTAGGCAATATTTTTCTAGTGCGAGAACGTTTGGAAACATTGCCTACAGTTAGGTGTTTTATACTGAAACTCTTTATATAGATTATTCAAAATGAAAAGTCAGATTTCAAGTATACTATAAGCTTCTCTTATTATCTATCACATGTAGTCATCAACCGCTGGTTATATTCCTTACCGGAGTAAACAGAGGTAAGGAATCTCCTAAGATTGAGCTAAAAAATTATATTTATGAAGGGTTAAGATCTATAATCCAATGGAATTAAAAACATGTCAACTCTTCCAGCCAAAGATAATTATCCTCTCAGCGGGATTTCTGCTGCGCCAATGTCTTCCACCGCCATGTCGACCGCCTGTTGACGGCTGCTGAGCGCTGTTTGGCGGTAGTTGTCGCCACATTTCTAAAGTCATTTTCACGCACTACCGACAACTGTGTACATATGTATGTGTGAGCTGAAAAAGTAGCTTTGCGGCACAGATTTGTTGCATTATAATTTGCCAACTCATTTGTTGCAATTTTTCACGTCTGCCACTGGCCCAGCATAAGCAAGCTGCGTTGCGGCATGTTGTTTAAGACAAAATGCTGCGAAGTCAAGTGTACAGTTAGCATTGCTGATAGTCGTCAACATGCCACGGCATACGCTTGGGTGCAAATATATGTGTATATAGTATATACATATATGTGGAGGTATGTGTGTGTTGCAGAAGTCAAAGTCTTCAAGTGGCCGGATTACTTTAGAGCATTGGCGCGGATTTAACTTTTCATGCCAACTAAATATACCGTTTTGTCCGTCTGTCTGACTGCCGCTATGTCTGCCTGCCACTAAGTTTGACTGTAGTGTGTGTGATTGTGTGTTTGCAACACCTCACTGCAGTAATACCGTTGGCTTTGCGATGTTTTTCATTGTATTGTTCAAGTGTCTTTTAGTACCAGGGATCCACCCCGAACCCCACGCCACACCCTTCGTAAGGAAGCAGGTTGTGTTATCAGTTACAAGCATATTTAAACGTCCAACTTGAGTGCTAAAGAGGTGGCAGCGGTGCTGCAAAGTGCGGCGCTGACACGAAAAACTTTCGCACTCAACTCCGCGCACACACTCGCGCGCAAACAACAGCAACGCCGAATATGTGAGTGCTCATTCAAAAAACTCTGGATAAACACAAACGCAAACAGGGGAAAAATATTAAACATTCCACCAGCTCATCCTGGATGTTGTAGCAAAAAGCTGGTTGTTGTTTTTTTGTATTTGTTGCAAGCATTTCCACGTTGATATGCCAAATGCGGCGCTCATCTGCGTATTTGCTTCATTATATTTAAAAGTTTTATTTTCCACTTTTTTCGCCGTAAAAATATTACACAGCTAAGCAGAGGTGTGCGGGCAGGGGTGCCGTTTTTCTTTGTTTGTTTGTTTCCTGCCTGCAACATGATTTTTCGCCGAGTTTTCTTGTTGCATGGAAAAGACACGAAGTCACGTGTTGCGACTTTTCCCTAATTTGCCACACACTTACACACGTCGAGCGCGCAGACAGTTAGACAGCCGTAGGGAAATCAGTGGCACGCATACAAAGTGAAAACAGGAGCGGCGACACACATGTGGCAAGGTGCGCAGGGAGCAGAAGCAGGCTGCTGTTCACTTGTAAATGAGCTCGTTTCGTAAACGAATGTTACTTACAACATGGTGGGGTAATGATGTTTTTATTATTGTTGTTGCTGTAGCAAAGCAAAGCTGGAACTTAAGACGCGCCTGCTTGTCTCCTGTTGCAAGTATTTAAAGCGTATGAGCGCGGCATTTGGCGCATTTAAGTGGCATTTTTAAGTTGTAAGCACAGATTACGGCGATTACGCACACGCATACACACATGCATACTGGTATAAGTTTAAATTTCGGTGGCAAAGTAAAAATATCACTTCAAATGCTTTATGTTTTTGGCACCTTGAGGGGAATTACGCGTGTTGCATTTATTCAAATTGTTATTGTTCTTGTTTTTTCAGTATTAAACCATTGAAAAATTCGTGCACACGTTTCCAAAATCTGTCAGCCGCAAGCTTCGTTTGCTAAGAAATACTTCGTCGTTTCTTAAAAAATTTCAAAAGTCTTTTATTTAATTTGTTGTTGTTATTTTTTTAAATTTTTTTCTCTCTCTTCTTTTCGCACAATCTATTGCCAGCAGCAGTTGTCGATTTGCCTAGTACAGGTGTAAGAAAAAAATTATGAACACATGTGCCACAACACTTCGCATTTTGTTGTGGCATGCAACAAAAGAAAACAATCTTTTTGAAGTATGCAATTTAAGCGCTGAACTTGAGTGTGCTTAAACACAGGAATAATATTGCTTCAATTATTTAAAGACATTGTATTTAAGGGGCATAAAAAGTTTTGATACATAATTGGGCGAAGAGGGGACGAGAAGTTTATTGGAAGGACAAGGGCAACTCTCTGAAACTCTTGAAATGCTTTTTCACCCGACTGGAATCGGTGATGCAGGATGCGTAACCAATGTAAGCCGAGTTTGATGGAGACAATTTTTACACTGTGATTTTGAACTATATAACACCCTCGCACTTCTATATTTATGCTCAGATCTGAGTATATTAAGTTTGACGTTAAATTTCTAACAACCAGAAGGAAACGTGGGTGACCCTAGAAAGTATATATATACTTGACTGTGATGAGCTGAGTCGATTAAGTTATGCCCGTCTGTCTGTCATATAAACTTTATGATCAAAGTCAAGTTCTTTTAGGAAAAATTTTTCTTTTGACAAGATATCCTCAGTACTCAAATAATTAAAAGCTGAACCGAAGAAAATTGCTCGGATGAAAGTAGAATTTCAACTTTAGTTTAAATACTCAAAGAAATAACTACGTACCAACCCAAACTCTAAAGACGATTTGTTTACAAACAGAATCCTTACCGAATTTCTCATTAACAAGGTTCTCACTTATAAAGTGATTATAAGGATATTAAGTTTCTTTGATTAAGGTCAGAAGTAAACTTTATAATTTTCACAAGAAGAAAAGAGAGCAGAAAACTAGGGCTTTAGATTTGACCACACAAGCATGACGCTCTGCATAGACCAGCTGTAAAATCCTTCTCTTCAAACCTAAATAGTCTCAGAAATATAAATATTCTGAAAAGAGTTCCTCCAGAGAAATGGAAGATATCATTGCTTCTCCAATATCATGGTAGCCTTTATCGTTGGATCCGAAATACTTTAAGGTAAAATAAATTGTAATTTAAGTTTCCCGGGTAACTGATATTTCAAAATACTGTATTTTGATAATTTGGTAGGACTGTCTTTAATTATTATGCCAAATATGAACGCGGTCTGTCAAACACTTTGTGCAGCTGCTTAAATCGTTAACTCAGTAGTTCGTTGCGATTTTTACAATGTCCAATATCCAACAAAGAATCTAACACAAATTTTGTATATACATATAACCAAATTTCATGTGCGGAATCGTCATGAATGTTGGAAGAGATTAACGGTGATTCAATTTTATCCAAAACACAAGCCTACGGGTTGTACAAAGCCTTCAAAGACGATCGAGAGATCTTGTCGACATGTCTTGTTCTGGACGACCTTTGACAACTGTTGAACACATTAAAAAAAATTATGGTGCTTGAAAATCGTTAGGCAAGTATTAGATAGAAAGCAAGAAGCTGGGTAATTTCTTCTGGATCCGTTCAAACGATTTTGTTGGATGTTTTGGGTGGCCGACAAAGATGAGTTTTTTTTTTTCAAAAATAGGTCTCCACAATAAAGCATGCCTATTGTGCGAATTCTGTTCCTACATTCAGAAGAGCATTATAACGAGGACACATGAGATCATGACTTGATATGCAACAAAGTCAACAATTATCGGAATTTAATGAAAAAAAAAGAGTCGAAACCAAAAAAAAAACGCAAAAGCCGCTGAAAAATCAAAGTGATTCTCATTACTCTTTTCGATGTTCGTGGTATGGCGCATCACGAATTGATTCCGGAGCGATAAACGCGACAAACGACTAATAAGAAGTCATATTTGGCCGTATTGAGGCGTATACGTTAGAACATCCATCGAAAACAGCTGGAATTGGGGAGGCACAACTCATAAATTTTACACTATAATATTGCACCTTCACTTCGAGTTACGATTGTGACCGAATTTTAATTTAAAAACACAATGAATACCATCGAGTAACCACCGTATTGATGAAAATACCGCTATGTGGTACCTGTTTTCAGAATGAATGAATAATTTAATATTTTGCATTTTATATACAATTCCGGGTACTTTTTGTCACCACGTGTACGTTAGCTTAGGTTGGGTTAGATAATAAGCATATATTAGCGAAGATACAGCTTGGGAAGCTGAGCCGTTCTGATGACCGGAACCGCTAAGAGTGGATTCAACAACTGATTAGTGAAGTTGAAAGGGTCTAGCCTTCTCCAGGTGCTTTTTCTCCTTGTTATCCAACACTTGCTGAACTCACACGAGGTTCACAGAACCAGAGCAGAAATGCAAGTGGCCAGCCGAGTTGACTGCTATTGATATTGTGAGATTGGTGCTCATTATATTTGCATTTTCTGATAATGAGCTTATGCTTTTGATGAGCGTTCACTCATCTTGACTAATTGTATGCGCATTGTCAGCGCTCAGTTCGACGTATTCGAAACAAACTCATATTTTCCGGTATAAAATGTGGAAGTTGTTGTTCTTGTGGAAGGCAGTTTGAATTTAAAAAAAGTGTCCAGAACTTTTTTCAGAGCGTTTAGGCATATTAGTGATTCTCGAATGTTTCTGTTAGTTGCAACAAAATGAATAATTAAGTTCGGAATTACAAAGTCAGGCTTAAAAGTAATCAAAAGCTGCCATGAAATGTACTTTGGCAATTGTTTGACATTCCCAGAATTTTACTATTTTACAAAATTAAAAATTAATTACAATTTCACAACAAACTATAGCATTGTGTATGATCGCTAAATGCCTACAGGCCTTACACTACGCGCTAAAAGCAACTAAAAGCATTTTGATGTCGTAAAAGAAAGCGAAAGCACCGAAACTATCACCATGAACATGCACTCTTTTATCCACAAATTAAGATGGCACCTACGTAAAATATATTTATCACGTGTTTGTATATGTGTGGGTAAGCACACACCCATGCACATATCACTGAGCGGCACTTAACCCCCGCAGCAACGCTGGCATACTTGTCTAAGATTACGAAATTATTTCAGTTGTCTCAATTAGCGCGTTTTCACATGCCACATGCCACACGTCACACGCCGCACACATATACACTTACACTTGCACGTGCAAAAATCTTCCCCCTCCCACACACTCAGCCGCTTATATGTGTGTGTGTAATCGTAAACTTTTGAGGTAAGTAATTCGGAAGGCTGCCAGCATTGCTCGGCTAGTTGCTGTAGTGTCGCCTTTGATAACTTCGTGCAACACTCAAGAGGGGGTGAGCGACGTTACCAAAAAATAGCAAACACAAATTAGAGAAGCATATTTTTACCTTGACTCACTTCTCAGCAGCAACCACTTATCTTCCGCCCGCACTTGTAACTGTGCTCTTACGCCCCATAACAACAACAACATCAGAAAATAACACGTCTCATGCCATGAAAGTGTGCAGGACAAATTAATTAATTAAAAGAAACTGAACGCGCGCTATGTACAACGCGTAGCGATCCCTACATAACGAAGTGAAGACATTGAGATGTTGCAAGAACGCATTTATACCAGCACATGCAACATACATATGTACATATGTATATAGGTGCGTACGAGTGACAGCCTCTCTACCTGACATGGCAAAATATCCACACATCGAAACTATTTTCAAGAGCGTATGTATGTGTGTGTGAGCTGCGTGTGAGCTCGGTAGCGCCGCGTTGAGTGAGTAAAAAGAAATTCCTGAATTATTGCAAAGTGTAACGGTAAATGTTATTACAAATTAAACGCGTGTTTACATTGGGATTAGTGGGAGACAAGTTTCGTGTTGGCGGAACGCCGCTTCAAGTGCCACCGATGAGTAGTAGGTGAGCGCGGCGACGCGGATAGTGCGGCGTGAAGTATGTCTCTTGAAATAAATGAAATTAAAATTAACCTGTAAATGATAGAAAATAAATGTGTACACATAGGCGGGAAAAGAAAGTATCGGGGGAGACGAGTGTGAGGTGGACGCTCTCATCTCACTCCAAACTGATAACTGTGATATTAAGCAGTTTATCACATATTGAGATTTTAATTAAATAACGCTGCCTACATTTGGGCGTAGTCAATTTGTTTATCAAAGACGCACACCTTTCCAACCACTATATTACGAGTATATAGAGTTGAGAAGTTTTTTATTTACAATTAAAAAAAAAAATAGCTTTTTGTCACGGATTTCACCACAACCATTTTCAGATGATAAGAAAATTAGAATAAAATTATTAAAAAGATCCAAGAACTGGTTGCAGTATAAGATTAACACAGATTATGATTTGTTACGTATCACACAGAAATCAGTAAGAAAAATGGATGGGCAAGAAATATGCGGAATATTTTGTGCATGCTTGAAGCTCTGTTAGAAGTTCAAAAACCGAAGTTTAAGAGAAAAGTTCAATAAAATATAAAAATTAATTTTATTAAGAAGGAAAATAAAAGTTGCTAAATGAAGAGAAAGAGCATGAAGTTAAAAATTTGACCGATTCAATATATTCATATAGGCTGTAATCAAATAAAAACATGAATACCAAAATATTGCCATATTCTCTCAGTATATATGTAAGTAGTAAGCAACTTCTTATAAAGTATGACTCAATTAACATGATAACTTCACAGAAGGAATAGCGCGAGAGTGTGCCGGTAAATTTTTAATAGCTTTGCAGAAGAGTTACCGATTGATTGAAAAATAAAATATGCTCCAAATCCAATGACAGAATATATAGGTAAGGGGTAAAGGGTAAATGAGAACTGTATATAGACTGGACGTATTTGAGGCTTTGCACTGCGACCTATGAACTCTGAACAATTCCAGGTACTTGTTGGGCGCGACCGGAGTGATGTATTCCCTGTCTACGTAGATGGAACTTAAGGTCTTGAACCTGCAAATACAAATTGCTGGGCAATCTAGATTAGGTATTCTGGAGTTTCCTGTTGCATGCAGCAAAACCGGCAGTTTGCACAAGTGCTTCCTGAGGCTGCCTGTATAGAGTGCGACAAGGAAACGGATTTTGCCGCGGCATATGTTGAGACCTCTGAGTGAAAATGCTCGTAAACATCCCCTTGGTATGGTTAGTTTATTATGTAGTTACCCAATGCCTGCTTCAATGCTTTTCGGTGTGTTCGAGCTGTCAGTGTACCACTGGTTGGTACTGCCCTTTGGTAGTAGGTTAAGCGTGGAATCACTACACTCCAAAGTTTAATCTCATCGTAACGCCGTCCCTTAGACAAACTACCAGTTGTGTGTCTTCCTCTCAGCCCTTCATTTGTTGAGAAAACATTATCCCCTCTTTGCCAAACCTCTCCGCTGCCATGAGCAGCATTGTAAGATTCGCTAACAGTTTAATCACTAGATGCAGCGGTGTGAGCTTTAACATGAGATCAGGCGCAGGCGAGTCTTTGCAGTTCGACAGTTGAAGGTCTACCGAAGACTGTAGGATGCCGAAGCGCAAGCAACGGCTCCATAAGTAACTAAAGCTTTTACTATAATAGTATATAGCCACCTGATGATACCTGACTTAAGCCCCTTTGACTATGTCACAGAGAGTGTTCTCAAATTTACCTGGTGATGTTATGACAATATCATCGGCATACCCTTGATACTAAGTCCCATTGCTTATGAGCAACTCAAGGGGCTAATCTACAACTAAGCTCCATAGAAGGGGGATAGAACTTCACTCTGTCGGCAGCCCCTTTTAATGCTAAGACGAATCTTATTTTTCCTCACATTGGTTTCAGTTATGATAGTACTCAGTACAGTCTCTATCCAGCTGCATACTAGAGACGCCGAGTTCCTTTTCTCCACTGCCTGGATAACGTTTGCGTGGATAGCACTTTCGATGTTTTATCGCTATCTCGCCATTTTTTTAGTGAATTCTGAAGTTCAGATATAAGTTGGTAAAGTGACTAATAGTTTGAGAAGGACGCCAGTGCTTACTTAATTGAGCTCGTGAGAACTGTATATATTCAGTTAGAAGAATTGTTTGACTAGTGTTGCCACTCACCCAAGAACAAGAAAACCCTTTAAAGCTTATACTTAACTTCAAATACCATAATATTGTTAAGAAATAGTATGTGTCAGATAACTTTACGTTGAGTACAGAAAATGAAAGAATTGCCAATTAATTGAAAAATGATTTAATTTGCATATGTAATATATCCCTTGAAGGTTGCTTCAGAAACATTTTTCAGAAAATGTAGTCAAAAATATGTTAAGCAGTGTTGCCACCTTATTAAAAATAATCAATCCTTATAAAAAAGAATCCAAAATATAGAAAACCCAACATAGGGTCTGACACAGCATTTGTCCTTTTCTCTTTTTGCGCTCTTCCATTTTCGCTCTTCAACGCATTTAAACTCTTTATTCGATTTTCCACATCCATATATGACGTATGTATGTACAGGCCTTTAAAACGTAATTAAAAGCCTTTAGAGCATTTAAATGCTGAAACGCAATTTTTACAAGCAAATGCAAATTTTAAATAATATTTATTCAAATGTAATAAACGAGAGGAACGGGTTGGGAAGTGTTCCGGTTTTTTGGCAAGGTATATGGTGTGTATTAAGAAAAAAAAAAATAATAATAATAATAGTAAGGGGAGTGGATGCTAGTAAAAAGCCGAAGTCGGTGCATAAAAACCCATCACTTTTAATTTGAGCAAAAATCAGTGATGTTGCAAAACGGCGCACAGCAGTCATACACGCCACTCATCCGATATTGTTAATAGTTATACGGTATTAATAGGAATTAAAAAAAAAAAAATTAAAATATACACATATACATACATATAAAAATATAAGCATTAATTTTTAAAAATGCGTTGCGTGCATTTTGGGAATGAGTTTGTTGCAATATATTGTTTATTTATGGCATCTTTATTTTATATAAAAACAAATGTGTACGCGTGTGGCAACAAAAAATGCTAGAAAAGTTAAAAGAACTTATTGCATATGTAATAACTGTTATTTTTGGCAGATACAGCGCTATGCTGCCACAATTTCCACAATTTGTTGCACATTTCAATTTTTTCAGCTAAACGTGCAACAGCGCTTTGGTGTGGCGCCTCCGTTGCCCGCATGCAATTTGTGCATATTATTTTACGTTTTTATCAACAAATTTCCGCTTTTTACGCGAAAAAATTCACACATGCATATGAATATGGTTGCACGATTGTATACATACACATATATATATGTGGGTACGTGCGTGTGTGTGTTGAATGCATGCATATGCGTGTGGCGCGCAAAACCGTGAGCGCTTGTGTATGCATGCCGCTTTTTGCCACAATCGAAATTATTCAAAAACGCATTCATGAATCTTTAGCAACAGCGCTGAGCAACAACAACAACAATAGAGCCAGAAAAGCGTCCACTTTGCATTCATCATTGTGCTTTAACGCCTTTTGCAAGCTATTATTTTTTAATAAAACGCCTGCGCCACACATGAGGCAGACATCCGTAGATGTACACAGAGACACACACAAGCAGAGAGTTGCCGGCCTGCGTATAAATGTGTGTGTGTGTGTGCTAGAATTGGTTTATTGCGCCTAAACCGCTGCTAAGTGCCTCATTAGCATATTGCGTGTCAAAAGCCTATTGAAAATTCTCGATAAAACTCTCGTGTGAGTAGATTGAATCGCGTGTGGGCGCGAGTGTGCGTTTCGATTTTAAGGCACATGAGAAATGTTTCACACTTTCACTCTGCAGAGAGCACATATGCACGCAAACACTTGCCGAAGATACGGCGTTGTTGTTTTTGTAGTTTGTAGGTGTGTGTTGCAAAGCTTCGCAGCTCACAGCCACTCAAATGCACACACATACGCACACCAAATGACGGCAAACACAACTTGCATCTAACCCAAACCCACTGCGCATCCCAACAGCAACGGCAATAACAGAGCGTGGAAGTGAGAGGGGTGCGTCGTGAGTAGGGATGCCTAAGATGTTGTCAACCGTATGTTTGCGGTTGTTTCTTTGCGGCTGTACTTTTAGTTGGTTACCTACTCAAGGATGCAATCAAGTGCCTGACAGGCGCTGCCACCCTCCTCCTCGCCGCCTTGCCAACTATATTATGGTGCCGTTGTGGGTTGGTTGTTGTTGTTGCTGTTTTCCCCCGAGTGGGTGTGCGTAAATTTGCTAGTTTGTTTTGCGGTTCACAACACCGTCGCAGCACTCAACCCGAGCCGACTTTCTGCTTGGCGGATTTTTGCTTTTATCGATGCCGTAAAATTCAAATACTCTCACCACACACTCCTAGACACATGCGTACAAATATATGATCACACATTCGCGCATATATTTTCTTTACATAAGGGTCTGTTGACTTTATTTACGCGCCCCTCCCGCCACAAACCTTTGCGAAATTGAGCGAATGGTTTGCATAAGCAAATTCTTTGGCAGTGTCAATGTGATAAAAGCGCCGTAAAAGCAACAACAGCGGCAACAACCACAACAAAAAATGGTAATAAAAGTCGAAATAGATTGAAGCAGGTTTGCGGTTTTGCTTAGAAACTGAATTAAATTGCATTTGCGAGGCCCGCACGGAATTTCATTTGCTGCGAAATAAATCGCCCTTGAGGTAGATATATGATCAATATGATGATAGGTAGATAAAGGAATGAGATAGAGAGAAGAAAGGGAGAGGAGAGATAATGAAGGAGAGAAAGCGAGAGGAGAACACTTCTTGACAGCGCTACTGAATATTCCATATAAGAATCCAAGATTACCTTACTCTATCAAACAGTAGACATAAAATATTATATCTGTTAGGCAATGTAACCTTAAGTTAAACCTGTTCGATATGTCCCTTTAGTAAAGCTGCTAAAATTCCACTATTAAGGCTTCTAACTTTTGTTGCCGTGCTTTTAGATAAATCGAATTACTTTTTTCCCAGGTCAGCAGTTTTCCGAACACAATAATTATAAACTAAGTCATCGATTCGACATTTCTCCACATATTATTTTTAAGAGCAGTTCTGATGTGAAAAAATTAACACGTAAAAGCAGCAACAAAGTTGGTTTGCTCGACTCGCTACTCTCTAACCATAATACAGTAGCTAATATCAAAAAGCTCTCAGACCCAACTAAATTTGAGATTAATACGAGAAGTGGACCAAGTATGCCATCCATATTTCTAAAAACCTCCATATCTCAAGAAGTTTGCTGTAGAATTACTTCTAGAACCCTGAGTATCGATAATAATTAATTCATTTCCAGAACAAATTGATTAATTAATTAGTAGCATCTCTTCATATATTTCTATGAAGAAAAGATGGATGCGTATTCACAGTGGTATGTCGACTAACAGCAATTATAAAAAATTTTTACAGATAAATCAGATTAGCCATTGAAATTCGCTGACCAGAAGTCTTCAGCCATTGCAAACAAGCACATTATCAGACTTGGATTAACTTGGATTTCCACTGAAGACCGAAATATCACAATAGCTGTGAATAGAGATTAACCTGTTTTGTTTCTGTGTCAAAAGTTCAGAATAAAAATATACGAGAAAACAGCACATTGAATTTTAAGTAAATGCTTTTATGCAGTTTGTCTTTAATAGGGGATATATCGAGATTTCGCAACCCTTGTGATGTAATCTGGCAACTTACAGCTTTGTTTTAACATGTGATATTTTCTATGCCATACATACTCAGTACGTTCTGATATACTAACGGTATACGCGGTTACAGTTACTTAAAATATTCATGTCGGCAAAAAAAAAATTTAATTAAATCACGACTCAGCAACACTATGTTCAATTTTTGTCGTTAAAGTGCCATCAAAGGATAGTGTTTATCGCTGGTACGGTGAATTCAATTGAGGTCGTAGATCGCTCAAGAACAAGTTTTGTGAAGGTCGTCCAAAACCAGTTGTTTTCCATATCATCTCGCTGTAGGGGACTATGCTTCGACGTAAATTAACTCAACGATAGGGCATCGCTGAACTTAATACAATTTTTGATGATGAAGATCCATCAAGAGCCATAGATTACAGATGGTATGGTGGATACAATCAAGATCGTAGATTCCTACAAGACGAATTTTGCCGTATGTTGCCACGATTGTCATGTAATCTATAGTGAGACTGAGACAACTATAGGCATTCATGAACCAGCATTCATTCAATATTGCAAGAATATTTGACTGTATACAATGTGTGCACGCTGGATCTCATACAATTTGTCAATCAAAACTCAAAAACAGGAGATGAATTATGGATTTATGCGTATTAGCGCGAAAATAAGGAGAAGTGGACGGTTTAAATGTTTCAATCCAACGAAAGTTGTTGGCTCACGAAGCATTTCCAAATAAAATGTCAGCTGTTTTTGAAACAACTGAACATGTCGCAACTACACCATTGGAACAACGCTATACAATGATTTGTTTACCAGTTGTCTTTCAATAAACCAGGAAAACTCATCACGAATCACTCTTCACCACGATAATGCAAACTCAGACACACGAACTAAAACACCTGCATTTTTAGGCACTCAAAACATCGATTTGATGAGCCATCCTCCGAATAGTCCTGCCTTGGTACCGAATAATTTCTTCTTATTTCGCTCGTAAAAACTAAAATAAAAGATTAAAAATTTTCGACACGATCGATGCATTCAGAATGTGCGGATGTCTTGGAAATTCCTCAATCAAAATGGCTAAAGTGACACAACAATTGGTTTAAACGAATGCAAAAGTTATAGGTAGTAGGATAGTATTTGAACAGAGTTGAGGAGAACCTATTTGTTCTTAACGGAGTCGGGTCTATGTAACTAGAAAGAACTTGTAGTTGCAATGGATAAAAGACTATCCACTTGGCAGCATTTCTGACAATTTTGTGGTAAATAATTTTTACCAATTAACAATAAAAAAACTCTAATATATACATGCACAATCTTGTCGAATGTTTTCTTTTAGTATTTTATTGGAACATTTCAAACAAATAAACATCAAATAAAATCCACATTTAAAATTTCACAACGAAAATGTGGGCCAATTTGTGCGATCTTGTATAAATATATTTGCACTTTAATTTACTTTATGAGGAGTTTTGTCCATTTCATTAGAATAAAAAGTACCTCTCTCTCTCATAAAGCTGTTGAAGATAGCCGAAATACCAAATAAATAGAATTTAGCTCTGACATATTGAACTTTATAAGGCCATAAGGAGTGTCATAAAACGAAATCACCAAATCCGGCAACAAAACAAACAGCATGGCAACACAGTCCACAGCGTTGGTCAGCAGGAAGGAATGCCAATTGGGGCTTTTATGAGCCTCCTTTAGCTGACTATATACGAAATTTACTATCACTGGAATGCACATAAACTTTACCGGCACAACTGTCAGCGTACGTGAGAATAAAAGCAATCGCTGTTGCGTGTGTGTGTGTGTGCGAGTGTTGCTGATGAATTACACAACAACTTAGTTGTACACCAAAAGAATTCTAACATGCTATCAAGCCTATACATCCATACTGATATAGTTGCGTATGTACCTCGGCTATGCGCTGTTCAATATTAGCTAAAATTGCGTAAAGTTGTTAGTGCGCCTTAAGGTAGGCAACACCACGAGTCAACATGTAAACAAATAAATGCCGAACACTGAAATAGCGTCGAGAAGAAAATTAGCAGAAACGCTGAATTGGCTAATAAATTGCTGGACAGGTCATTTCATGTTCATTAAGTAGCCCGAACGCCAGTCGCTAGGTGAGCTGGCAACAACAGGACTAGGCAGGCGGTTGGGTTCAATTGAGTGGGCTCTTTAATCAGACGCTACTTGTTAGCAATCAAGGTAACATTAAGCCTCTGGTAGTGCGCCGCCATTACGGACTCAATGAAATGTAACATAACAAATCAAAGTTCACACTCAGCACTTGGTGCGCTCGTGTGCGCAGGGTTGCATTTAGTAGCACGGCAGTGGTCAGCGTGAAGTCAGAAGCCAAAAGCCAGAGCGGTAATTTATTAAGTGCGCCTTTGTGAATCACCGAGCCAATAAAGTACAGTTGACTAACTGCGTATGTGTGTGTGCGTGTACCCAGTCCACTGGGCGGCCGGAGGTTGTGCGTCTATGCCGGAAGCCAAATTGACCTTTTATAAACGCCATTAAATTGCCACCTTTTGCCATTAAGCAGCGACCGTGTGCTAGGTAATATGATCACAAATACATGAACACCCACCAGCGCAGATATGCTCTCTCACATGCGTGTGGCAACAATCATCGCCAAGGGCGGCATGCCAGCAAGCTGTTGGAATAATAAAAATTTATTGTGAAATAAAAAACCATTTTATTTATTAGTATTTAGCTGAAGAGGAAGCAATCGACGATATAAATTGGAATGCGGCCAGCAAACGGTAAAAGGTGGCAATGAAGGCGCGGACAATGGCCACAAATGCATTGAATCGGAAACGAGGAGACGCTCCAGCGGCACCCGAAATGGAAAATCAAAATCACCACACCACAAAATTTAGTAAGCGAAAGTCGTTTCCTGCATTCGCCGCAACACAAAAGTGCGGTGCTGCCAAAGCAAAAAAAATTACAAGAAATAAGAAAGCGAAACGGAAATGAAACTGCGCTCGAGCGAGTGCTCGAAAAAGCATTATAGTGGAAATCAAATGGAAAATATATTATTAGCGTACGCAATGTGAAATAGTCGCCAATGGGGCTGGCAGTGAGGAGGCAGAGGCGTTGCCACATTTATAGATGACTGCGCCTGAAATTGTGCCACAAACGTTTTGTGTGCGGCCACTTTCCCTTTGAAATAAGGTAAAGCAGTAGTAGCTTTGGTTGCTTGGTAGAAATTACTTGCTCCGTGGCGTATAATTTGTGACCCTGACTTATTTATAACGCGTTTGTTCGAGCTTTCTTGCTAAAAGCCGAATTTAGAGCAAATATAAATATGTGCCTTGCTACAATTAAACCTGACTATATGAGTCAAAAAGTGCAGTTACATGTTAAGTGTAGTTCTTTAAGCAGTTGTCAGGACCGATTATAATATCGAAATTTATACATTACAATTCAATTGGAAGGCTGAACTCGAACTCACGGAAATTACATATACTATATGTAAAAGGAAATGGCAAATCTATAGTGGCTTGATCCGAACGATTTCTTTGAGAATTGCAAAACTGTCTTAAGTAATAAGCCCTGTAGAATTTCGTGAAGATAGATCGTCAAATGAAAACGATTTCCATTCAAGTACCTGATTCCGATTGTTCAGTTTGTAGGACAGCTACGTGCTGTAGTGGGCCGATAACGGCGGTTTCGGCAAATTACCAACTCGTTGTGGAGAAAAACCCTTGTGCAAGAGAATTTAGCTGCTATGATATTGGTAGATATTATCTTGAAAATATTATTTATTTATTCAAGAAAATAACTCTTTTGTTCCTTTCGAGGTAATCACCCCCCTTTATATTCCATTTCAGCGTTTTTTCAAATCTTCAAAGCACATTAAAACTCTTTTGTTTTGTACTTGTTTAGCTTCTCCTTCGATTGCATTTTTCATCCCCTCAATCGTAGCGTTGGGTCGTATTTTCAATGGCCTCTTCACTTTTGGGACAGAAGGAACGGCGCCATTAATGTGTTGTTTTTAGCAAAATGTTCGTACACAAGCAATGTTGCGTGAGCAGGAGCGTAACGTATATCATGGTTCAAAAGCCAGTTTTTGTTCTTTCACAAACTAGAACGTTTCTGGCGGAGTGCTTCGCCGAAATAGCGCACTTCTTTATTGACCGTACGACCCTTGGACAAGAAACCACCACACCTCTCTAAAATTACAGAAAGCTGTTAGTACAACCTTCACATTCAACCTAACTAAGTGTGTTGTTTTTGGTCTTAACTCATGCGATAGCTTCTATTAGGATGCTTGTGCTTTAGTTTCCACGTCATAACCATAAAGCCATGATTCATCACCAGTTATGACACTCTGGAGCAAATCTAAGTTGTCGCGGACTGAGTTCAACATCTGTACCTTGAGCAATACTAACACAACGATGTTGCAAGAAAGCGATTTCGGCGACCTGACTCATAGCCAAATCACATCATTGCTTCAAATCGAATGGCATAAGTCAATCGATATTTACAGTTCCTCATACACCATACGCGTAAAGACTCTCTTATTACCTTTCTGCATGACTCAGCAAACCTACTCACCTAATAACCCTTTCTTTAAGACTTGACCCAATTGTAACAGCTCGCTTTTAGCTCAACCTTTAAGTGACTTCGAGGACTTGTTAGAATCAGAAAGTTTTGAAAAAAAGAAATCTTCCAGAAATGTCAGAAATTCTCATTATATGAGTAATTATCGAAGGATAGGTTAGGTTCTATAATTGATCTCAAGAATACTGAAACACAGCAACATTTTAATAACAAATAATTTTATTTCTATAAACAGTAATATAGCTGACTGTAGGAAGGTGTGAGACTATAATATTTTAATCCAGTAAAGGGTGATACACAAGTAAAAATGCGTCAAATTTCTAGTTCACCTTCTGCTAAATAATTTATACAACTGGCCACCGATACAACTTTTAATCCAACCTTGGTGATGGCGAGGTATTCAAGGAACCTCTTAAACTAATCCACTTGTGAAGTAGTTCTATAGCTAAGATATGACTTGGATATCTTTTTAGAAAAATGTAAAATTATAGATGTTCCTATTTCACTTATCGAACAAAGCGAGGTTATACTTTTGGGGAGGCCTACATATCTCAATGTATTACAGAAGTGCTACCATAGCTAGACTACTCAAATTAGGCAGATTACTGTGAAATGACTTTCGACGCAAGAAAAGTCCTGTTTTTGGGTACTGTGAATAGTTAAAATAGATTGGACGAACTATTGAGACTTCAACATTTGTCTTAGCAGCTGCCTGGGTATGCTTGAATGTTGCTAAGATATCCATGAGAGTATATAGTATATACGCAATAATTGTGCATGCGGTCTGCAAAGTTCAAGGATGATCCTTATACTCGTATAACAGTTAAGTTTTCAGTTTTCAGTTTATTTTTTGGTTGCCAAGCAAGAGATGGAGAGGGGTACAGCTTTCAAGCTATATATGTGTAGCTGGCACATTTTAGATTCAGTTTCGGTTTCGGTTTCAGCTGCCGTTAAGAAAGTGAGTGTATGTGAGTGGTTGTGAGCAGCTAGATACAATCTCAAGTCACAATATCTAAGAGTATATACAGTATGAAAATATATATATATGTATATACATATATGTGTGTACGGGTTCTGTTGGGTTTTCTTGCATTTGGCTCACTTTCTTGAGCGTTGCCTTCGTTTGTCTTGCCCAATTCTGGTGTCAGCTGCACACAGCTCTAGCCACTTTCCTTGATTTTACTTATATTTACTTTATTGATTTTCGTGCGAGCGACCGAAACGAGGCTCTAGGGCGTAATTAGGGCAACGCTAATGTGCCAACAAATTGCGAATGCCAATGTGCTGAAGGTTTTTGGAAATAAATTTATTTTAAAATCTTTTCACAAACAGCAAAGCAGTAGAGTGTGAGCAAGTTGCAGTCGTTTTTTGCGTTTTTGGCATGCTCGCCAAGTTTAATAAGTAATTGCTACGTTTTATTGCTTAATCGGCGCTGAAACTGCAGCACGCATGAGAATTATATTTCAAAGTCTGTAATGAAAGCTTTAAATTGTTTACGAACGGTAGTGTAATAGCAGCAAAGGCAAGTACAACTTAAAGTCTACTGCAACTTGGCACTGTGTTTGCTGCAAAGCACTGCTTTTAGACTTCTCTTGCAGAGTGCACACGCCGTTTCGATTACATTTCGTAATTGACGTTTGTCTTTTTGCCATGCTCTTTCTTGTGCGCAAATGTGTGTGTACATTTTTGCTTTGGTATTGGTGAATCCGTTCTTTGTGGCAGTTTTCAAATAAACAACTTTTCGCGCATTTGACACACTCGTGTTGATTGTTGTGCCATTCCAACACCATCGCGCACTTCGTATTGCATTCAATTGCACATGCTGCACTCACACACACACACACACAGATGCCCACTGTAGCAGCGTTGTATTGATATGCGTGCACGCATGAATGATTGCCGCGCTGCCGTTGTGCGCAATAAAAGAAGCCCCGCAGAACGCAATCACGCCGACAATCACGCGACATTTCACAACTACCACTGACACTGCGCAATAAATACAGGCATTCATACACACACACGTACTTACATGCTAACGTATATCATTTCCGCTTCTATCGCTTCCGAAGTGTGACAAGAAAAACGATTTTGTACCAAAGCGGAAGGCATTCGTATAAAATTACATACACATATGCATATAATGTATATAAATATAAATTCATACCTATACATATATACATTTACACCTACATACCTACATATGTACATACATGCACAATTGTTGTGTCACGCCATCGTCACTCTTGAGCATTGTCTGCACAGGAAGTTTGTCGAAAATGCAGACAACAATGCACCTCTGCATCGCACACATACCATTACAAGTAACAATCACACACATACACAAATATCTATGAATGCGCTGATAACGTCAATGGCTCTTAAGGTGCCGTCTCGAAATGGAAATTCTTTATTTTCTTGAAAGAGAAATACAGCTACACTAAAAGAAACTCTCGCCAGCATAAAAGGATTGTGAAAAAATTCTGTTTCGACTAGTAAAAAGTGCAGCTGATAACGTGTGTATTGCAACAAGCTTAATATTTTGGCAAAAGTACATTTTGCTCTCTCTTTCTCTGCCACTATTACTCGTATATTGGAAAACAAATGCAAAGTAAAACTAAAACTCAATTATGGCTTAGTTTTTTAATAAGAATTATCTGAAGAGCACGTCCAAGACAGCTATCAACATCAACTGATAATAAACACGTCAAAAAGATAAAGGAATTAGTGCTTGAGAATCGGTGATTAACAGTGAGAGGTCTCACTGTCATGGCTGGAATATAGGAAGGATCAGTAAAAACCAGTTTCATCATATGGGCCTAAGAAAAGTAAAAGCACGATTGGTTCTAAATTCACTAAATTTTTTGTTTCGAAAATAACGTCGTCCTAACCTCTCTGAAAAAATGCTTTCCGACTACCAAGATATCAAGAAACATATTATTACAGGTGATGAGTCTTGGATCTATGTTTACGACCCGGATATAGACGATCAATCGGTCAAATAGCGTGCTAAAGGTGAGCCGAACTGAAAAAACCTCGTCAACGTAGGTCAAAAGTCAAGGTTTCATTGACAGTTTCTTCGATTATCGAGTTTTGTTGCACTTCAAATTCCTCTGACCTCCAAAATTGTCAATAAGGAAAATTTCGAATAAAGCTTTTTGAATTATTCAAAGACTTTAAACGTGAATCGTGCATTGAAGTTCATTCTGCAAAGAATTTTCTCAGTGTATCAGATTACTTTTGTGTATCTCAATAACATACAACAGCGCCATCTAAGCATCCGTATTCTTTGTAAGCTTCCTCAAGCGTACATTGACGTTCCCCTGTTGAATATTTCACGCTAGTATAGTTATTTGTTTACTTGTTTTTTCGAATTGGATCTTTATTCCAAGTACTTTTTTAGTGCAATTGCCATTGAACATTCTTTGGCGGATTTTACGGTTGGTGAGCATAATATAAATATTGCAAATAATGCAAATACGCTAAGAAAATCAGTGCAGAAACTATGAGGTAAGGGTAGTTGCACTCACGCTTTCTAACAATTTCAGTACGGCAATTGGTGTAGCTTCTGGATTTTTTAAGACAAACTACAACAGTATGCATTTAAACGAGATTTAAGGGATTTTTTTTTTTTTTTTTTTTTTGACAAACTTTTTCCGAAATAGCTTTCGTCTCTATTTTTCAAATGTTTCTACGCATCGCATTTCCCAATTGGGTTGATATGATTTCAAAACGTCGTTTCGGCCATTTTTAATATGTCATGATATGCAATTTCTTTACCATTGTATTTAATAATGCTTAGAATTTCATCAAGATATACACAAAAACAACGTTTACAAGTTTATTCAAATTTATTGTAAAAAAAAGTTCTCTAATTGCAAATCTTTGTACGCTTTTGCCATTTTATGTTCATAATAACCGTTTACCTGTTCTCGCTATTCGTCGAATTGTTGAAAGTACACAGTGTTTGAGAGTACACAGGAACAGCTTGAAAAAAAAAATTTTTTTTAAGAAAATCATCTTCTCTCTCATGAGGCTCACTTTCTTCTGATTGGTGCAGTAAATAAACAAATTGTCGATTCTGGTGCGAAGAAAACCCACAAATTATTCATAAACAACCATTATATTCACAAAAATTGACAGTTTGGTTTGACTTTTTGTCTGGTGGTATCATCGGTCCGTACTGCTTTCGAAATGAAGCTGGTGGCACCGTTGTTATCAACGGAGATCGATAATAACCAACTTTTTATGGTCGCGATAGAAGGAAGTAAGGAATCTTGACAACATCTCATTTCGACAAAACGGTGCTATGTGACACAGCACAGGCAACAGTCGAATTATCGCGGAAAGGTTTGAAGATTCGACTATTTCAAGAATTTGTGACATGGAATGGCCTACAAGAAGTTGTGATTTAACACAGTGAGATGACTCTTAAGGTGTCATTTGAAGTCATTGGTCTTAAGCAATAAACCAGACACTCTTCAAACTTTAGAAATCAATATTGCATGTGCTAATCATAATAACAATTCGTGGAGCTCATGTTAACGATCTTTTACTCAGAACTTAGTCGATTGTACTTCATATTAAATAAAACCTAATTGAATTTCCTTAACAATTAGTGTGTTTGTTTTGTTTATTTTGAAAAAAATCATATCACTCTTGTAGGAATACCCTGCATTTCAGCTATCAGCAAGCGTTTTAATGCACACTTTTTTCTAAATAATGGCATTTTTCACAATGCAGCATTGGCATAATTAGCGGTCAGCTGCTTTCGATACCCATTAATCCGGCTATTTGAAATTTCTCAATCCTTTGATCACTAATATGCAGTTTATTAAATATTTAATACTCACAGTTTATGAAACACGCACAAACAAAGGCACAGGAGTGTTTGCAAGTTGGACACACTTGTTCTAAATTTAATCACTAAATGGTTAAATGAACTCACCTGAAAGAGAGAGAGAGAGAGAGTGAGATAGTTAGTTAAAGTGTGTGGTAAAAAAGAGTAATACAAAATCACATTTAAAACCCATTGACATGCGGATTTGCAATGCAAATCTGCTGCTGAAATTCAGATTCGCTATAATACACAGATTTTTGCCATTAATCTCCGGCGCGCGGCTGTCTAAATCAAATGCAATTTGCATAAAGGACTCGAACAGACACACACAGCTACAACCATATACCAACAGACACGCACACCAACACATGCACATCGGTTGGAGAGCAAGCGACGCGTATGAATTGCAGCAGTTAAGAGACTGTTTGTCAAACAGCGGGTGGCCGGATGTGGTAGGGGAGAGTGGCAGTGTGTCTGAGTGCACTTCTGGAACTAGTTCTGCACTTTTTGCGGCTTCCAAACATAACTGTGTATGTATGTCCATATATATGTATATTTATAAATAATATTTTACGCCACTGGCGCGGGCCGGAAGCAGACGCGACTTCGTTCTTCTTGTATCGCGCACACACAAAGCTTTGCATATATGAGTAGATCAGCAACCAAAAAAAAAAAAGCAGCAACAGCTCATACGAAATGCTCACTTTTCATAACGGCATTTTTTAAAATCTTTTTTCGCCGCAGTCAAACTATTACATTTAACATGAGCTGAAGAGTTGGCGAACTGAAGAGTTGGCGAGCTGCTGCGTCGCCGACGCGCACAAAAAAGGTTGGCATAATTTTTGCACACTACACTTGGCAGCGCGTTTTTTTCCCAGCGCTGCGCATGGTTGCTGTTATGCTTTCGCTCCTTTTTTGTTTGCCTTCGCCGCGCAGCCGTTGGGACTGTGTGTACACGGCGGATGCGGACGCGAAAAAGATGAACTGCCAACGCAAAGAAAGCGGCGTGTTGATGAAGCAGCGTTGATCTAGTGAAACTCCACACTGTCAGCCAAGTCTTTTTGCTTTTTTTTATTTGTCGGACGCCCGCCGTTGCGCTGATTCTGGCACTGTCAGCCTTATGCGCGCACATATGTGTGTGAGTGTCATGTATGTATGTTTTTTTTGTTGTGTGCGCCGTAGATTGGGAAAATTATAATTTAATGTGTGGATAAATGCATTCAGTTTAACTTGTATGTATGTATATATGTGCTCAAACTATCTGTAAGTAGGCATATAACAAAAAAAGACACGTGTAAAGAGTAGGAGATGCATGAAATATGGCGAAAAAATGTGCACTTGTAGGCGCTCTTTGCGGCGCATGCAACTGAGGGATGTCACTTCCATAGAAGCCTCATTTTTTACCTACTTTGCGGTTGTGTTTTATTATTTTGCGAGGCGTTTTTAGCGTTAATTTCGTGTAAAGAGTATAAAACGGGAATCAAATGCAGTTTAACTGGATACTGTTTTGTGAAACTGAGGTAGCTTTTATGTGCTGTATATAGTTTTTAATATAATGGATGTTCTTCAGATATTTCTACAAATATCTGACATCTGATGAGTCGACGCTACGAGTTGTCGAGAGAAAAGTTCTGCGAAAGATTTATGGTCCTTTGCGCGTTGGCAACGGCGTATATCTCATTCGGTGGAACGTTGAGCTGTATGAGATATTCGACGACATTGACATAGTTCTACGAATTAAGAGACATCGGCTACTCTGGCTAGATCATGTCGTCCGTATGGATGAAAACACAGTGCTCGCTGGTGGAAGCAAAGGAAGAGCAAGACCTCCACTCCGTTGTAGAGATCAGGTGGAGAAAAACCTGGCTGGCCTGCACTATCAATAAATGAATTGTCTAAAGGTAGAAATGGTTCGACAAGCTTGAACAACAAGAGAGGAATGGGAAAAAATGGGACAAAGCCAAATACGTAGATAATGACACACCACAAGCATCGACAGCTTGATTGGGAGATTCTTATGCATCAACGATTCAGTCGCTGAAAAGTCGAGTGAGCTGTCTGAAGAACTGTTAAGAGAACATGATCTTGAATTTTTATAATGAAACACTTCCTATTTTCATGGATTTTCCAAGTCAACACTGTTGCATTAGCACAAAGAATTCAATAAGTGACTGTTTTCGAACACTGCAATGTCAAGTAATCGCTAGGTGGCTTAGATCTTGAAACTGTAGGAAGAAATTATATATATCTTTGCAAAAATTACTTGAAAATGGCTTGTTTATTCTTACCATAATTGACGGATTAACGCACTGACAAGCAGTCTGAAAACAAATGCAGACGACTTCGAAATATGTTTTTGTTTGATTTCTGCTACTCACAAATTGCTTTGGTTTATTGGTTGCTGCAAAATGGGTTCGTGACCCCAAACCGCAGAACCATGCAATTAGGCCCACCATATTACTCTCGGGCGATAACTAAATGACGCCTTATCCAGCAACTCAGTACATTTGCTAAAATATATATTTTTGCACTCATATCCGCATCATCCGGCTGAAGGTGATGCATTCGCAAAGTTAATATTCCAGCGATCCATCATCTTCCACACATGTTCTGCATTCCTCCGAATTAACTTTCTACCTTTTATGAACTTGGAATCCGAAGGCTAGGTGCTCCTCTACTATGTTACTAAAACCTCTTTTGTCTAAAAGTAGAAACTTTTAAATCTGACAATCATCAACACTACCGCCAAGTAACTGACCTTCTTAGTTCTTCTCTCTCTTCACTCATAATCAAACTACGATTAGCTACAATATTCTTTGCTAGTCTATAAACTCGTTCTGTATCCCTAGTATTCGTCAAAAATCTCAAGTTTAGTTCGTATTTCGTTTGAGCAAAAGATTTTTGCTTGCGAAGTCAAAAAAATTATTTTTGGGAGTAAAGTAATTGTGAAAATTATAATTGAAGAATAAACAAGGCACAATAAATGTGCCTTCCCAAAACACTATTATAAAGCGGGCGCAGCACTTTTTCCATAACAACAACCACACTTTATGTTATCTACGCTACGCTGAAGAACTGAGATTTTCGCAAATACATACTCTTACATAAACAGACATACATGACAATTTCGAACGTTCTTTAGGGTACTCATTGCCTCAGCTCCGTAAGCTTATTTGCACCTATATACCCACAAACAAACCCCATCCGCAAAGCCCGACATCAACGAGCACTTAAGTATTATATTTTTAATTCAATTATTCAAAGTGGCTCGCATTCGCCACATTTTCACTTTCGCACTCATTCATTTATACATTTAGAGCCGTGGAACTAATGAATTTCATTAAAATCTACACACAAATGCGTGGAAAGCGAGTGAATCGACAAGCCGTGGCTCTGACGAGGCAACCAGCTGCCCTGATAGGCCGACGCTGCCGTTTGCCAACGAAATGGGGAGCATTAAATGCGATTAAGTATTAAAATCTACTTTTATTTTGACACTCACACAAACGCCAGCCGAACACGCTGGCATACGAAGGCATTGGCTGGTGTGCAGGACCGACAGGATGTCAGTTCAGATGAGTGACACACCGACGGGGCCAGGCGAGCAGGCATGCCACTGAATGCCTAGCGTCTGACGCGCCTTGACAGCTCGTCAGCACCCACAGCCCCCTCTGTATCCACAGTCGCCCATGCCGTTGGAGCCGTACGAAGCACTTGAAGTGGTAAGCTCAAGTTGATAGCAGTGAACACAAGCGACGGCTGACGGAGTGACGGCAAGAGAACAATATGAGTAGTGTCACTGCCACGCCCACCCATGCATGAGTGTGCTACAAGTGTCAAAGTCGATCGAGTCAATGTGTAAATGTAGCTACCTAAATCCGTTACTGTGTTTAAGGGGTGCGACACATAAATGCTATTAAATATTTAAATGCGAATAGTTCAGCGCGCTTGCCAAGTGAGCCATAAAGAAGCGAATTAGTCAACAGAGCATTGCTGCTAATTTGCGAGTAAGCGGGCGCGCCAGCAATTTCTGGAGCAGGTATAGACGAATGTATAACAACAACTGAAGAGGGGCTGGTGTGGTGTTGCAAGAGGGATTTACTCGGCGCTTACGGCTCACAGCGCTCATTGTGCAACAACAGCAGCAACCTTGTGTGGCGCGGTGAATGTACAGGGTGTAGTTGGCGTTACGAATACTGGAATTGAATTTTTTTGGTATGCTTTTTAACTCTGTAAATTGTGGGTTAAAATTATTTATTGTGATGCTTATTTCTTGGCTCAAAATAACAGTTAAGAATCAAAAAATCAAAATCACTTTGCAGATAAAAATTATATAAAACGTGTTCCGAAAAGCACTAAAAGAACTTGATTTAGTACCTAAGAACCTTGGAATATATGTCATATCCCAAGTGTTGTCTAGCATACCTTTAGGCGCCTATTTTATTTGTTATAATATATACATATATATATAGGATTAGGTCATATACCAAATGCAGTCTAGCATACCTTCAGAAGCACATTTAGAGCTTGATCTTGATCTGAGACGTTTAAAATATATATATATGTATAGGATTAGATCACAACAAAACTGTAGTTTAGCATAACATTAGGCACTTATTTTTATTGTTGAAATATACGTACAGGGTTAGGTCGTATCAAAACTTTAGCCCAGCATAACTTTAGGCGCACTTTTAAAGAGCGCGATCTGCGACCTTTAAATATATGTGTAGATTAGAACATATCAAAACAGTAGTCTACCATATCTTTAGGTGCACTTTCAAAGATTTTAATGAAGTATCTGAGGTCTTTAGATTACATGCACAGGATTAGAATATAACCGAACAATAGTGTAGCATACCTTTAGGATCATTTTAGGGGCTTGAAATAGTATCTGAGACCTTTAAAATATATGTACAGGATTAGGTCATATCAAAACTGTATGAAGAGCATAAGTTTCTAACGTTTTTTTATGAAATTCTTAGAACCACCATACATACAGATTTCAAAAGCCCCCAACAAAAACCCTGGACTCACCCTGTAGTCGGATATGCAAGGCGTTGCCGTTAGTTGTCTGCAATTAGTGGCGTAAATTCACTTGCTAATTGCCAATCGCTTTGAAGCTGCGAGCAATTCTTAATAATAAATTTCCAAGTGTTCCGGAATATGCATAGTTTTAGCGGCAAAGGCGTACAAATGGCATATAAATTCACGACAATTATCGCTTAATTAATACATTTCGGTAGAAACAGCTTTTGAAATGTCAAGTTGGAAGTTTCCAATGAAAAGCTGACACAGCGATAAGCACATATTTTGGTTCAGATACTCAGGAGAGAGTTTAACACTCACAGGTCTCACATATTTATAATGGCATATATGTTATTTATCTTTGTAGGTTTACAAGAAATTATGTTGAGAATGAATGTTAAGCGGCAGCCATTTATGACATTACACGTGTACTTGCCACACGACGGTATTTCGCTTTGTTTCCGTTTTAATTGCGTATACCTAATTTGCTGGACTCACCTACATATTCTTTTACCCACATACATCCATATACGCATATAAATATAGTGACAATTCTGTCTGCACGAGCTGAAGTTCCAGTCACTTCATTAGCGTTAGCTACCGCAACTGTAATGTAGCGGCCAATTTTCTCTTACAATACTTCTTGTGTTCGTATCGGTGTATATTTACTAAGTTTTTCATGTAAGCCACTTAATTGCAATTGCCATTATTATTATTATTATTTTTTTTTTTTTTCTTTTGGAGTTAGTCGTTATTATTCAATCAATAAGTTTAGGCCTGAAGTTCAAACGCAGATTAGCTTTCACCAACAGGTGCTACTTCTGCATCGGTAGGCTATTGAGAAGCAAATCCCTATCTCGACGAACAAAAAATATGAAATTTAGGTCTTTCATTATTCCCGTTCCATTATACGGCCTAGAAAAATGGACTACGACGAACTGAGATCAGAAAGCACTTGAAGTACTCGAGAGAACTGTTTTTTGGCAAGATCTTTGGAGCCCTCCATTTGAGCTAGGAATATCGAAAAACAGTTAAACACTTGAAACTTCAACAAAACTACTCGTTAGGTATAGTCATTCGCTTGGTAGACGATATTTCAACAGAAGGCTCATCTACGATTAGAGGTTCATTGATGAACATTGGAGACAAGGGCTCCCTCGCATAAAATGGAAGTACAACTGAAATGACCTTGCAAAGGACTAACAAGAGGAATATTTGAAAATTTAAATACCACTGAAAATGTGCTTGTAGCTAGTATGAGTCACACAATAATATCTCTATTTGTTTACTCTTGTTAAATGTTATATTATTTTAGACTGAGCACCGAATCTCGTCTGCATATAGAACCTACTTATGGCATTATATGCAAAAATTCTGAGATTTACCCAGGAATGAGCAAACATTTCAGAAAATATTATATTTTTATGATAAGATCTAACTTTTACAAGTCAAGCCAAACACGAGTGGAATTTGCTTAGAATTTGGATACCAAAAGAAATGCGAGATATTTAAAGAAATATAAATAAGCTTAAGCAATGTGTTAGTTTCTAAGCTCACCCACAATATCAGCTATCTTCATATCCACACCACCCAATATTACCGCTATTCATGAGATATTCGTGCAGGCAATTACACGACACCCACCGAATTGGCTCACCGCAACGCCTTTGATAGAGAACAAGTGTAACAAGTTGTTCTTCTACCCATTTGCGCCAATTCATTTTCTTCTCGCCTGGCATTTTTTAGACATCCCAAAAAAAAAGGGAAAGAATAAAGAAAATTGTTAAATTACTATCCTAGCAACAATGACGTAGGCAGTGCAAACGCTCCTTTCATTCATTCGTTTCCTTTTGTTGTTGTGCTTTCATGTGAGCTGCTGAGATAATTTATGGTCGTCATGCCATTGTTTGAAAGCGAACATAAAGACTGTCAGCCTGATGACTGGCTAAGTGGGTGTGTCGACTTTGGCATTGTGTTCAGAAAGTGTGCGAGTGTGACCAGTAGAGGGCAGTCATACAGTCAAATGTACTGTAGTGACTTATAAGTATTTTTTGTGATTGTGGTAACTCAACTGGTCTATTGTAGAACAAAGTAGCAGTAACGCCGAATTTACTCTAAATATTTTACCAAGCGTGCTTGAAGTTCAAGACTGTGCTTCCATTTCTGTTATACTTCTGCAACTTGGTGAAAAATCTGAAGGAATAGAGCGAGAAGTATAGATAAAACTCGACTGATGGTCATTTTAATAACCGACCACTAAGTTAACTATTCATCGTATTGGAATATCAGTGGCTCGAGCAGCCTGAAGATTTTGCTTATTCAACTGTTATCAACTTTTTCAGTTTTGAATGCTACAGCACTGGAATTATCATCGTTCTTTCATATATCTTCCACAAAACTTTTTTCTCGAAAATCCGTAATGGCGTCTCATCAGATGATGTCATTGTCCATGAATCCGAGCAAAATATTGACTGAGTTGTTGATGGTGTTAATGCTGGTTCTAAGATAATAGGTTGATGAAGTCACACGGAGGGAGTTCCCTTGTCTGAAACCTCGCTTGGCATCGAGCGGTTTGAATCCAGAGCGGGCTTTTGATGTTGAATAACGTCAGCTTACATAGCCGTATTAGCTTTGTGAAAAAACCAAGTTCATGGCGGCATAGAAAAAGAAGACAAGGAACCACCCTTTTTTTTTGCTGTCAAGGACGGTTTTGAAAGCGATGAAGAGGTGGTGTGTGTCGATCTTTCTTTCAGAGATTTTTTCCAAGCTTTGGCCCATGGTGAAACTTTGATCGATTGTAGATTTCCATTTCTCAAGTCACACTGATAAGGTTCTTCATAACTTCAGTATGCCCTGAACATCAGCCACTAAATCGAATCGTTCTTAATCTTTTAATATTGAGACAACAGAGACTTTGCAGTATCAGTTTTAAGTTTTTATAATGAAAGTAGTGGCATGAAAACATAAAACTTATTTTATAAAAAATTAGTCCAGAATCGAAAAACAGAACGGACTTTAAAAAAGTAAACTGACTGCGGCATACTGTTTCTTTAACTAGTTCCAGTGGTAACTAGTTCCAGTGGTAACTAGTTCCACCTGTAACTAGTTCTTACTACCTAGCAAGTTGAAAGTAATTTGCATACATAATACATTGCTTCCATACGCTTTACGGTGTTTTTGGTAACAGATTTCCATATTGTTCCTTGACTGAGCCACTACAATAAGTAAMTGTTCATATGCTCAGTTTACTTTATTATATTTTATACCGTTATTTATTTATGTTCATTGTTTATGATATTGTTTTGTTTCTCTTTTTATTACAAGTCTGCACAAAACTTTCAACGCCGCTCACTCCACTCGTATCAATACTTCTAGTGTGCCGAAGCCGGAAAGGTGAGGCAACTTTATCGTTATGCGAGTAGTCTCTGCAGCGCTCACCTTTGCAACGTACGAGGAGTGAGTTCGTGCGACTCCGCCAACACCCCTTCTTCCCAAAACACCAAACTTCGCTAACTGCCATTTTTATTTGTTTTTGCGCTTTTGTATTTGTAAATGTGAAAGTAAAGGTTTATGTGTGTGGGTTCAGGTGTACGGATATATCGATACCATCCGCACACATACACACAAACACAGTATTGAGTGGGAAGCCGTTTTTCACAACTCGACACTCGATACTACCGACTGCTTGCCTGCTGCCTGCCTGCCAGCCGCTTGTTGCTCTGCGCCAACTGTTACTGTTGGTAGTCATAAATTAATGTCAGCGCTGCTTTGCTCTTTTATGCGCGCAATAAAAGCGGAAAATAGCTTGTAATAAATTTGTTAGATAATTTCACACTTAATATTTTATTAAAAGCTCTTTTCCGAAATGACTATACGAATTTGATCCATTCAAAGCCACTAATGTGCCTGAATGTTTCGCGCTCCACTCCGTCTATATGCATGTATATTTGAGTGAATGTATGTATGTGTGGTTGTATTTATGTGAACGTGAAGGCGAAGGTGCAAAGCGCCAATAAAATGAAACTGAAGTTAACACCAAAAGCAGCAGCAGCAGCGACGCCAGCAGCATCACATTCACATGCACGACTGACTCCGCTGTGCCGTTAAGAAAGCTTGAGTCGTCAGGGCAATCGCAGGATATTAACATAATCGAATTTTCCGAATATTGCATAACGGACTAGTACACATGCACACATATGTACATTTATTATGTGTGTGTGTGAGTTTGCATATGGATGTGTTGCAAATGTACATATGTATGTGTTTCACCGTTACCGTCTTTTTTGTGAAGCCCAAGTCGTAGAAGACTTAGTGGTTATATAAAAGCGCAGCATATTTTATTTATTGAATGTTTTTTATGTAATTGATCGATTATTTTAACACCCAAATGAAACTATAAGCAGTTAGTTTATATGCTCGTAAATTTTTTTGATAGATTTTGTGGAAAAATTTCATCCTACGAAAACTTCCTTGATTCATTCTTGAAGTATCCTTCTAACTCGCATGATTCGGAAAACTTCGTCAAGTACACAATTGTCCCAATATATTGTGCTTTGTGTGCTGTGTGAAACCCGTTGGAATATCAACAACTAAGGAATGGCGACTTTATGGCATCATAACCCTTTGAGGTCTCGGGCAATATAAAGGTTTTTTCTTAATACGTATAATAAAGAATAAAAATGTATCCGATGAAATATCTAATTTATATATGTAGAATTTCATGAGAAACTATTTTATAGAATATTTTGGTCTACGAACTCTCTCGTAAAAGAATGGTAATTATGAAATTGAATACTGAAACATAATTTAAATCTCAAGCGTAAGGATTAAAGGACAAAAAGCTTCACAATTTTCTAGATAACAATTTAGTGAAAATTGTCTTAATAAAAACCTGAGAAAGGCTCAAGAGTTTAAGCACGGAATCGACTACAAACCTTCGGTAATTAAAATATAGTGGGACATACTTTGATCAATGACAGAAGTACTGTCTTGATCTGAACAAATAATAAATTACTTTTGTTTAAATGAAAAAGATTCACGAAAACATCGTTAATAATAGCGGTGTCTAAAACCTATTACAAGGAAAATTTTAGCCAAGACCACCACATTGTGAGATCTCAAGTATGCTTATTGAAGAAAAATATATCTAAATTAGACAAAGACAAGAAAATGATTAAGTTAAAAGTCGGTTGCACCGAAGACACTATAACACTCACAAACACAAGAAGTGTCTTACAAAAACTTGATTCTGATGGTACAGTTTTTAAGGCAGTTATATGTTATAGTGACACGATCTACGACTTCTTCGTAAATTTTACTGTTACTTTTGACAATAATCTAAGCCAAATTTCTCGAAGATATGCAGTTAAATGGTGAAGTTCTCCATGTAAGCACTTGATTTCCATTGTGCAATTTGTATCGCAACTAAATACTATAGTGGTCCGATATCGGCCGATAAATGAACAGCTTCCTTAAGAAAAAGGGAAGGTTGTAAAATTCCTAATCGACATCTCAAAAGCTGAGTTGCTTATATACAGACAAACAGACAGGTATGGTTAATCCAATTCAGCTCGCCATGCTGATGATTTTTTTATACATTTTATGCACTCTCAGACGTTTACTTCTAGGAGTTGGAAACTTCGTGATAAACTTAACATACTCTGTCAGGGACAGGGACTCTGTACAAAGACGCGATGGCGAGCAGGAAAGCCTAAGTGACCGCCGTAAAAATGTTAGAGAAAAGATAAAATTTAACTATATTATAAAATACTGAATCCTACGACTACCAAAAAATTAAAAATTTCCCAACACCATCCAATATAAGACCTTCATTTTATGATTTTATACACATCTTGATGATAAACTAAATATAATAATTTTAGTCAAATTAAATTTAATTTAGACTAACTATTTTAGAGCGCAATAACTTGCCAACAATTCAACACCAAGCGCAATTATTATTATTATTAAGTTCAATTAATGGATATATACTTATGTATAAACGCCTGAAAAGTACCGAATTCGTGAAAAATTCCAATAATTCCATGTGGCGATGTAAAGTCGTTCGCAATTAAACGAGCGCTTTAATTAAAGGAAATGAATTCAATAAGTTTGCCGAGCAACAAACGCCACAGAGTGATGGCAAATCGGCGATTAAGTGGGTGTTTGCAGGGCAAGTGTGGAGCAATGTGGCGGCTAGTGGCAGATACGCGCGTGAAAACAACAAGTAGAAATTTAATTTCCTGCAAAAAGCTATACAAATCAATAAGCGACGAAGGAGAACAGGGCACGGCTGTGCGAGGGGAAGGTAAATGATTAAGCAGTGAAAGTGTAAGAAATCGGGAGCTATTAATTAAAACGAAACTTCAACTGCCACTGAAGGGAGCAACGATAAGCAAACATGCAGGTCGGCATATGCTGCTGCGAGTAACGGTATTTGGCGAAGGAGGAGTGGAGAGCAGGTTTCTTGAGTTGCTGCTATTGATAAGACTACGGGATATGCGAATGGTTCAGAGAATGAATTGTAGTGGAAAGTAAAATTATGGGAATATTTAAAATTTATTTTCTGCAATTCGAAAAGTTATAGGAATATTGCCAACATTTTGGCGCAATATTATAAAACCCGAAATTCAGTGAAGTCTGAACTCTTAAGTTTACTATGGAATCCTGATCCATATCAATATTATTAGTGTGGGTTTTTTTTTTTTTTTTTTTTTTTTTTTTTTTTTTTTTTTTTTTTTTTTTTTTTTTTTTTTTTTTTTTTTTTTTTTTTTTTTGGCTTGGTACTCAGAAATATATATTTTTAAACACATCTACATATTGAGGTTAGAGGAATAAATTGAGTGTTCTACCTTTATAAATTAATTACCTCTTACAACAAAGTTATACAATTCGAATCAAGAAAGCACAAGCATGAACTACTTAACCGATTTACGACGACGAAGCGTCAAAGTAGCTCTAAGAAACCTGAAATACTTCTAAAAACTGACTTTTGATTGATTTGCCTACACACTTCAAGTTCCATGGCTCATTTTCAATTTTCCAGCGCACTGTAACTTAACTTTGGCACTTTCGAAAACTTTAGCCACCAAAGAAAAATATAAGCTTGTTAGTGGTGGCACAACGGCCCTCGTGAACACCACACCACATTTCGACTGACGGTACAGTTATTTGGTGGGAGGAAAAGCGAAAGTGAAAGAAATGCAGCAACTATTTGGACTTTTGAGTCGACTTCAAGCTTTCACTCTGCATTTCCGACATATTTTCACGAAAATTCTTGGTTTTTCTTTTCACTCACTTTGGTTGTTATTGTTGTTGTTAACCGACCTCAAGCAAAACAGTCCATGTGGTTTGCGGCATGCAACAGCACGAGCAGTAGCAGCAATTCTTTGTATTTTGTTAACAATTTCCCTGTACTCGTGGGCGCAACAGCGGCACGTCGCCAGGCGTGGCACTAAAGGCAGCTAAGCTTTGATGCTCGCTAAAAGTGCCCCTACAGCGGAAATTCTTAACAATTTCGGCATCGTCGACAATTTAAGGCGTCGCTGGCAATTGCGTCGTTGCCTCTTAATAGCAGTGTGCATACAAGCCAACGCACCGCAACGCGCTAGTGGAATGTAAGCCTATATTTAGGCGTTATGCCGTCAAACTGCCATTTCGCGCGGGTGTATCCTTCCTCCCGCTGCGGTGGGACCGGGTAATGAATGTTTGTAACCTTGTTGGCCCACTTACAGTCTCGAGGGACAAATTCGCTTGAATTGTTTGCTAATTTTTTGTTGTTGTTGTACTTGTTCTTGTTCTTGACTTGCTGTAACGCATTGTGTTCCAACGCTACAGAAAATATTTGGAATTTATACATTTATAATATATACCAGCGGCATATATTTACATAAGACACCCCCCCCTCAAAAAGGCGATAGCTGTAAAGCAAGGATTTTGCAGCATATATTGAAAACACAAGCACAACGAAAGCATAGTTGAGAAGTAATTTAAATAAAAGCATCGCAAACAATGTAACACCCGCTGTTATTTTTGTAGCTATTGCTTCAACCCGTTATTCGCACCCTTTCGGCAAGGCTCTCCGACAGAACTGTGTTATCAATTCACCCGTTCCTTAAACACGGTATTCGCGTCTGTTGCAATCATCAAAATAACAGCGCAAAGTACAAAGGCTCGGACACCTGCTGCGCAAAATTAAGGTATGGGACAGCTAGGCAAGGTACTAGGAAAGGGTGAACCCAGGCAAAGTTGTGGGGAAGTGTTTCAGATGTAATAGAAAAGCACAAGAGCAATTAAATAAATTATGCCATAAATAAGTATTTATTAGTGGTATAAAGAAGCTTAAAAGCTTTAAAAATTTAAATTTATGTGATTATGTACATATGGTCGACATATGTATGTGTACGTATACGTTTGCGAAAATTGTTATGAATGTGATATTTAAGAATTTTGAAATTTGCGTGGCATTGCCACCTGTCTAAAACAGTTAAATTTTTATCACCATCTTAGTAGCGTCGCCACATGTAAGAATACATACAATGAGATCAAACAAGAAATTCATATAGTAAATTTAACAAGCATTAATCAAATCAATATCAATCTCAATATCAATATCAATATCAATATCAATACCAATATCAATATCAATATCAATATCAATATCAATATCAATATCAATATCAATATCAATATCAAAATCAATATCAATATCTATGGAGAAAAAATTTATTTGCTCGGTATTTTCCACTCATGGTTGAAAGAATCCTCTAATAACATCACTAAAAATGTTTTGAAAACTGGCTGTTGGTAAACCTTACATAAACCATATATTTCTAGTATAGGCCTGAAAAGTATGCAACAATATTTTCATAATGAACATTATTTTGCAAGTCGTTCAGATACGATTTTAAGGATCCTTTCATTGATTTGGAATATAAAATATATGAATATGAAATTTACGATTTTCTTAGCGAGGTATTTAAATTATGTGTGCCAAAAAATTTCTTTACCGTTTTCCAAACAACACTCTCTTCCCTCCCTCCACTGGTCATTAAAATCTCTCAAATATTTGTTTCTTTTTTTTTTTTTTAACTTTTCCATACCAGAAATAAATTGCCAACAGGATAGTAAGTGCTGCAGTATATAAATAAGCCAGCGGCTTCAAGCTTGACATGGGAAACGAGTGATCTTGGTATGACTGTATTAGATTTTGCACAAAATTGTCCGAGAATAACAAATTTGTGACATCACAAAGTTTGCTTTTCAATTCAACTTCTTAAATTTCCATATTTATTATTTCAGCTTGCAACATGAGCGGCATTACCTGATGCTGACACGACAAGCTGCTTATTTTGCTCAAGTGGTTGCCTCCATTTTTGATGCCATTTGTCTCTTCAACGTTTATGTTTACCGTGGCACTGAGCAAATTTCAATTTTCCGATTTTTAGCATTTGCTAGTTGCTGCTTCGTTTTTTTTGCATTTCTTGTTTTCTTTATTATTATTTCGTTTTTTCATATTTCCATTTATTTTTATATTTTTTGTGAGCTCTGAAACTATAAGAGCGCTCTCCCTTGTCTACTGACTAAAGCAGTAACTTTTCTATTATTATAACTATTTGACATTCGTCCTCGGACAAACAGACTCACACATATACACACACACGTACATGGGCAGTGGCTCAGTACTAAACGCAATTTTTCAATTTAATGAAGAGGCACAAAAAAGCAACAAAAGTATTGCTTTGGTCACAGTGAGCTTACGGAAAATTTAATGTAAAGAAGAGGGAGGAAAAGACAAAAAGCTGAAATAAACATTTGAAAACAGTATCAAAAGCTGCAGAGTGACCTGATGGAATCACAGTTGTGTGCTTTTTAGTTCTTGAGTGGAAAAAACTGAAGTTGTGTTGTTTTTGTACTTTTTTGTTAGCTTTTAGTTTTTTTGTTTCTGTTATTTTTGTTGTTGTTTTTATTCTGCTTCCTCATACACTTTACTATATTTTTCCTATTTATATATTTTTTTTATTTTTGGGTTGTAGTGAAAGTATATACAGTAGCAGCCACCGCTTCCCAAAAACTATCCGGTATTTGCAAAATTTGTTATTGTATTAGGGTGACAAAGCATCCCTACTCAGAACACTTACTTTTCAAGCACATTTCGTCTTTCTTCACTCTCCTCTGTCAGAAAATTTAAAGAAATTTCGCATTCAGTCTGCTTGCAATGACTTCAGCATTTTTGTTTTTGCCCCCCACATTGTTTGTTTATTTAATTTAACCGTTACTTCGTCTAATCGTTTTAAAAATGTAAATGGTCTTTGAGCGGGCGAAATTATTTGAAATCATTTCGAGCACAATTTTAAGCACGGAAAAGTCACGCAACGCCAACAACAATAACAATACATTTTACCTACAGGTAATGGAAAGGATACCGAGCGAATAGTGTTGAAGCCAAATATTTTGTTTACCTTTTCGCCTTGCGAGGAGGGTCTGAGCACAGATAATGCCTTTAAGCGTTGCCAGATAGGCAGCAGTGTATATATGTATGTTTGTATGTGTGTGTGAGGGTTAAAGTGAAATTAAGTTCAACTTCAGTTGGCTGTCACGGAAGCGAGCAAGTGTCCTTTTAATTTCGGTAAGCTTGGCAATAGCGCAGCTTCTGCACTTTAGATCCGCTGCCAAGTGTCCGTCTCCATACCGGTCTGGGGCACCCAGCAAGCTGCGACATTCCTCAGCAGTGAGCGAAAAGTTTCGTGGAAGTTTACTAAGCGTCTGCGCTTCGACCATTTTGCAGATAGACCTTAATCCGAGCTCAAGCAGCAGTGCCAATTCCACCTTTCCCGGTGTTGGCATTTAACCTTAAACTACAACAATAACAAAAATAGTAACAAAATCATAAACAAAAGCAACAAGCAACGAAGCCAACTATATTACCAAATAAAGCAGGCACGAAAGTGTACCTACAACAACATCAGCAATCAACTACTTAGTCAAAGTTAAGCTCGAGTTCATTTTAATTTCGCCAACTTTGCCGAGTCGTTGCCACACGGAGACACACACATTTGTAAATACAGGCATTTATAGCTGTAGTTCCCTTTAGTGCCTTAGTGGCTAGGTTAATAGCGCCCTTTCTATGCGGTTCAGGCCGCTCTAAAGCATTATGGCAGAATACGAAATTTAGGCCAATGTCTTCCGCCGCTGCAATCGGCAACTATTCGACCAAAAAGTTGTATGGCCGTCATCTTTATAAACACTTATGTTATTGTTGTTGCTGTCATTTGCTAATAAATATGCTGCGAAACTTGTGTTTTCTTGAAATTGTTTTAAATGTTATGAATGCAGCTAACGGCATTTACGCGGATTTTGCAAATTGTGAAATGATGCAGCTTCAGTGAGCCAACGTATTGGCGCTGAAAAGTATGCAACAGAATTTTCGTAACGATCGGTAATAATTTGAAGTTGAATGCAGTTTGTTTACCACTAGGGTTGCACGACATTGTACGACAAGAAGCAAGCGAAGCTAATTTTGAAACGAAAACAAAAACAAGGAAAAACGTTAACTGCGACTACACTGAAGCCTTAATACAGTTTATAGGTGAATTTCTTATTGCACATGTAATGGGGTATAAAGATCTTCAGCTTGATATTAATCGGTCGGTTTGTATGGCAGCTATAAGCTATGTGGTCAGATCTGAATAATTTTGGCTAAGATTTTGGTGTTAATTTAGTTTGGACTAATAATCTCCAATCGAATAATCCAATCCGATAATTTCTTTACGACACGGATATTTAATCAAATAAAAAAGTGTTGAACTGAATAAATTGATTTTAATCCATTAGTTTGCATGACAGATATATCCCTATTGAGAGAACAGGTACAAACCAGGTCACACTAAACCAAGGTTATTGGCGCAAAAGCATACGGCTCAGCAACAGAACTTACAATATCCATACAAACGGATCAAAAATTGCTAATGGTGTCGCAGCTGGAATTATTTATACCTTCCAGGCCGAAGTCTTGAAGTCTCTACGGTTGGAAAAGTGGCCGAGACATGTAGCAATGCAGGAAACAGCACAAAGAAGATGAATGTATACGAAGATAGATTGACAATTATCTCACAACGCATTATGGCAGAGATTGAATGAGAAAGCGGTTGCATATATACCGAATTCCTGACCACAGAGGAATTCCTTGCATGCTTTAACAAGGGAGTGAAGAAAACATAGATTGTGTCCGAATTAAAACTTCTCTAATACCAATTGCAATAGCTGCTCAGGAAAACATAAAAAGATGACAGTTAACCAACATTATCCTTCGCCTCATGCAAAAGCATGCATCGAACTTTTTCGTCAACATTTACAATTCTAAATACCTCTAAAAGTTACATTCGATGCGTTTATCCTTACTCCCAGAACAAGCAGTTAAGATTAAATGTTTTCTGAGAATAACCTTAGAACTTAGAGTCCAAGAATTCTCTCAGTTAAGGCCATATAAATTTATTTTGATAAACTTGTTGGGCGCTCTTTTCGACTTCTACTTATAAGAAAAAAAAATTAAATCTTTCATGCAGAACAGCTGATTTGGTGACTTTGTTAAGAACATTTGTAGTGGAAATAGGTCATTATCGTGTTTTTTTTTTCCTTCACGTCTGTTTCTGTGCAAACATTTGTTTTTACTTGTAACTGTACTATGTTACGTCTCATTGCATATTCTTGCAACATAAATTTATGAATATTCCTTATTGTTGTGGACTTTTGTCTGTCTAGACAAATAAGTGTAATTTTAATTTTCTCGCGCCCATTGTTACAAAAATAACAGACTACCTACTACGTTCATGTGAAGATTACATAATTTATTTGCGCATACACGTGTGTGTAGAATGTATTTTCAAACAAGGTTTATATAATAAATAGCGGCTTACTTTCGGTTTTCAAACCGTATTTATAAGTATGTAAAAGTCAAGAAAAATTACCTCATGCAAATGTGATAAGGTAAATAATAAGATAAATGACGAATAAATTCCCAAATCTAACGAGACATTTTTCAAATTAACTTAAGGACAAAAGATTCCACAGTCCAAACAAAATCTTACCGAACTTTTCAAAAGTTCTTTTTTAAAATTTGCTACAAGTTAAGAACATTATTTTTAAATATTCACCTCTCAAATTACCCATTATTTTGACAATATAAAACTAATTCTGATAACTCAATTGGGCAAACTTATAAAAATAGGGCAAAATATTGCCTCTTGAGGCTAAGTTGGTTCATATTGGTAAGCTATTAAATTTTGTGTTATGATCCTTGGATCCTATGGAGCAACTCGAGTTCTAAAAATTATTCTTTAAGGAAGCAGGTACTAAAAAAAATACAAATTTCAAAATCTCTTTTTTGATAAAACGGTAATAAAACATTTGCTTAAAATTATGACAGAACAAAGCTCGGTTCGCAACTTTCTTTTATATACTATGTTTTACATTGAGAAGTCAACTCAGTCCAAAAATGCGTTGTCTTCGAAAAATTAAACGCAATTTAAGCTACTTACATTTTCTTTTCTTTTTATCTTCGTTTCCTTAATTTACATATAAAAAGCTATTAACGGTTCATTTCACTACTTGTGCTTTCCCAATCTAAGTTATCTATGCTTCACTCTTGCAGAGATTCCTTCAGTTGACAGCTAGTTCCTTTTGACAAATGAATTGAATGTCAAACGTTTCACATGTTGTTGTGATCTTTTGTTCTCAGTTGAACGATAATGTTACAATATTACGAGAGAAGCCTTTAAGCAACTTAACGATGGAGTCGGTAAAAGCGCAACAATTTCCATTTTTTGTACTGCAGAGATTCGCATCTAAGTTTAAATTACATTATAATCTATTACAGACTTCATCGGCGAAATGCCGATCAGTCTGTTGAACCAGTATACTTATCCGTATAACAAATAAGGAAGTCTTGAGTTCGGGTGTAACTGATTAGTGAGGCGGAGGAGATGAAAACCTCCTAACCGTTGAAGAGATCACGAGGAGAAGAAACGACTGGCGCGGTGTGGTTAACTCGGCTCTAACCGCGTAGGTGGTGTCTATGGCAATAAAGAAGTTGGTGAATAAAGTGAACAAGTCAGATGCAATTAAGATTTTTGTTATATGGAAAATGAGCGTCTTAATCAACCGATTTAACCCATTTACGCAGTATATAAAGGGAATATTAAAAACCATTTGGTTGAAATAGAGGAGGCAGTTCCTGAGTTATAGGGTTTCTCCTAAAAGTAGACGCATTTATTAGGAGTCATGTGTAAAAGTTCACATAGGCGAAGAAGGTTCTCTAAGCGCCATTCAGTGGCCAGTGGCGATTATTTTACATATGACTCAAGCACCTCACGGTCAAGTGTCCTCTTAGTAGCCAAAGAAGACGACGTGCTAAAGTGAGAAGGTTGTGCGCTGGGTTTGGGATCCGCCACCTTAAAAACGCACACAATTAAAATGTGTTTCCAAAGATAAAGAAGAAAAGAAAGCACATTCTTTCAGTTAGTTATGGCATTTGTAGTAGCTTTCAACATAACTGTTATATGGTACGAGGTTATAGCCTGATTTCTTTTTTCCAGCAACTCTAGTTGAGGTAACTTCAGCGGTTTGGAAGATAAGCACATTTAACCATTTAGGATGTGAGGCCACGCCCACTTTAAAAAATATGCAGCTCTTGGAATTAAAAAATGTTTGTGGTAATTTTCATTAGGATATTTCGATTTTACTCAAATGTTCATAACGAGCGATAACTAAATAATCCTTCCTTTTTTTTAAGAGTTAGTTGTGAAACTTTCGAGCATATTCTATGGCTTCTTTCGTCTATTGCTGGAAAATAATACTTAAATATAACTGTAAACACTTAGTAATTAACTCTTTCCACTGTCTTGTTGTTTATTTATTTATTTATTTTTTTTATTTTTTTTTTTTTGACAATGGCAAATGGTCTTCTTGTTGACGTTCATTTATTAATGTTCGTCCTTAGCGTATCGGCAGAAAAATAAACATAACCATTTATTTATAGCTTAGCAGTGAATAACCAGTATACATACGTATGTCTGTATATGCATACATATAAATGTCGTTAGGTAGTGGGGGTGGCAAAAGCAAACGACGGTGTGACGCATTCGAGCCATAAAAACACAATAAATTACACAAAACGTTGCCTTGGCGGGGGTGGAGGGGGGAAATGGTGTTATTGTTATCGCATTTGCCTTATGAATTTTTTAAACGAACAAATTGTCTGTATGTGCGTCTGTTTGCGTTATGCCGCCGCATTAAATATACAACGGAAAACAGGACGCACCTAGCTCTGCGGGTTTTGTGCACAAACAAACGCACGAAAATTGGGATTTTGGACAACAGCAAAAACAAAAGAGACAATATATACGAAGACTTCTTGTGCCGGGCGTGTAAACATTAAATATTTTGAAAATATCTTAATTTCTTTGACAAGATTTTGACCATCTGTCATGATAAGCGCGGCACAAATCCCAAATCTCAGACAATCAGAGGTTGCACGTGTTGTGGCCGCTAGATAAATGCCTGCAGGTTCCACAAACATACATACCCACACATGTCTACGAGCGAACAGTGAGCTCTTAATAAGAGTGCAAATATGGGGTTGAATTAAGCTGCCAAAGCCGAATGTTTACCTGTGGCAAACAAATGCGGCACAACAGCGACAAGCAAAACAGTTCACACTCACAACAACAACAATAATACAAGCGCAGGCCGCGTGGCCTTGTGCCACTCATATGCACAGATATAGATATGTGTATGTGAGTTTATATAAGCACTCACCCCTCCAGAATTACTACTTTTATGAGCAATTATTCTTTTATATTACTGCTTTGTTGCTGTTTTTTCTGTTTTTTTCTTGTTTTTTGGTGTTGTTGTTGTTATACTGTCGGCCAATCGAATCGAATTCGGCAATTAGGTTTTATTTATTTATTAGCTACATGACAGCTACTTCACCCCAAACGCCGCGATTTAGCCCTTAGTGCAGCTGCCGCTGCATGACCTTTTTCTTTGCCTCACTTCATTAAGCGTTTTATGCGCAGCGGGTTGCGTTTGGCTTTTAGACACTAACAAATATTAATGATACGCAATTTATATGCCCGCTTGGCGAGTGCACATACTTGGCGGGTCATTGTACGAGCACACTACACTCGGTCGAGCGCATGTGAGACGTGACAGCTTGCGATTTAAAGGCTTAATACTTTATACATAGCTGAAAAAAATTTGATAAAAAAAATCGTCAGAAGTATTATCTGATTGATTGTCGTGACAGCTGGTTCGAAGAAAGTGGTTTAGAAACGAAGAACGAAGGTTTTAACTCAGATTAAGCGGACGCCTAATAAGTTAAACTCTCTTTTACCTTTTTCAAAACCTGGCGCGCAATTTAAGTCACCAGATTATACATTAAAGGCCAATAATGGTCTCATAAGTAAGTCACTAATTTATGGTAATAAATATTAGAGATTCTCATGAAATCATAAAAATATTATTACAAATTAAAATTCGCTTTCAAGTCCGAAAATTGTTTTTATTGCGAATTTTTTGAAAGATGCATTTTATTAAAACAAAAAAAAAAAAAATACAGAATGCATTTACAGATTTTAATAGGTACGAAACGCTGAAGGGGGTATCGAGGTGGCCTCACAGCACTTAATCTATTGAAAATCGCGTCAAGCGCAGGCATCTCACAATATGACTACTCCTCATATCGAGGATATGATATCCGTCGTTCTCCTCCGGAGGACCTCAGAAAACAGTTGTCAGTCGATATACAATTTTCTTCAGCTTAAGGGGTTACATGGGTTTTCCAGTTTCAAAAAATCGTTTTTTTTTTTATTGCCTTATTAAATTTTACAACACCTCTGGAATATTGTCCTAAATTTTCAAGTTTATCTGAGTAATACTGTGTTCGGACCGACAATGTGTGTTTTCGATGAGGTTTACTGAAAATTCACAAATTTATTTGTTTTGTCTACATTTTGAGCAACGAGAATGGTAAGTTTTGGACGCCTTAATATTGACCCTCGAAAAGCACTAATTTCGTTTTACCACAATTAAATGAGTAGGGAGTCAGTGGAATGATAGGGGAGAATATCACTCCACAATTTTTTTTTTTTTTTTTTCCAATTTCAATAGGGGAATTCTCTTGCTCTTGCTAGATTGAACGATTACACAAAATGTAAAAATCTTATAACGAAATATGCAAGGCTAAGAGAGGACCCATTGCGAAATCTATTTATGAACGGCTGATTCGGTCAATTTATTGAGAATGGCTATTGTGCGTTACTATTGTGAATTAGCGCACCTTCTGCAATCTGGTTTTCATTGTGTTTTCGTTTGACAGATTTTACATGGACGAAAACCGAAGTTTTTCCGACGAAAACATGTTTTCATTGTCGGTACGAACAAATTATAATAGTTTCAAATATACAAGTTTGTAAAATTGGGCTCGGGGCTTGCTAGATTAAGTGTGCCGTCTTTAAACACGCTTTTCTCGAGAGTATTTTTCCGAAGTCGATTGAGAAGATTTCTAGAGAACTATGCAACAGATCTTCATGAAATGTTACAAAGGCCTTTGAGATAAAATGCTTAAAGACTTTGACGAAAGACATTTTTTCGGTAACATTTATTTAAAAAAAAAATGTTCACAGATTGTATTTTTTTTTTTATTTTTATTTTTTTTTATTTTTTATTTTTTATTTTTTTTTTTTTTTAAAGACTGCCAAAAATCCAATTTTAAATTTGTTTTTCCTTCATCTAAGTTATAAGTTAAGGTTTTAACGGTTTTAACTAAAACATGTACTTTTTCACTTTAAATGAACCAGTAAGGCAGAGTTAACTTGCCAACATCTATTTTCGTAGTGGTCATTGTTTTAAATAATTTTTTTTCGAAAGTTTCAGAAGTTCATTCTTAATAGTGTATGTTGGTAAGAAATTAGAAAAGAATTGTTGAAAAATGCTGTTTTTCACATACGGAAACCCATGTAACTCTTTAATAACCAATAAGAATCGTACGTATCCTCAAAACTTAGCATCAAAAGTGCTAAGCAAGCGGACAGACAAATAGACATGGCTATGTGGGAACTGCTCGTCTCGCTGATCATTTATTTACCATATATCAGAAATATAAGGTCTTCGGAATCTTAATACACAGCATTTAGGATATAAGCAAAGAAAAAAAATCAAATAATTCCTAAATACTTCTCCCTTAGTAACTGAACTTACATAATTTGTAACAGTAGCGCCGCGGACCTAACCTAGTAGCTGATAACACGATGACACGCCTTGTATGCTTGTCACATGATTGTCATTGTTGTTATTAGTTTGTCGACAAACACACACCCGCACAAACGCACACATATACAAACAAAATTGTGGAAAAATGCTTGATTTTAGTGTTCTGCTGTTAGCGTCTAGCTGCGGCCTTGCGGCGAATGCCGTTTAACGGGGAGGGCGAGCGTGGAAATTAAGTGCGTACATATGTTGCTGACACATTTGTTATTTTTTTTTTTATTGTTGCTTTTTGCTGTTTTGCCATACGCGTGTGTTTGTGTCACACATTCATGTGTAATTGCTGCAGTTGTTGCTTCTGCCCTTGTACCATTGCATAAATCATGCTTGTGTAATTCTTGCTGTTGAGATGCTTGTTGTTATTGTTGTTGTGTGCGTTTATTTGTTGTTGACATAAAGTATTTCCTTATTTGCACTTTTTCCTTGGCTTTTGCCAACTTTTTGTACTCCGCGCAACTCTCAAGCCAGCATGCTGCCTCCACGTGCCGTGGTGTGTGTATGTTTGGGTGTATGTGTGTTTTTCTCTTCAAATTCACTTTTTCATTCGACATTCTGTTATCATTGTCTTTCTAATCGCAAATTCATTGCACAGAATTTATTTAGCACTACACAAAAAGCAGCTCAGCCCAGCTCAACACAGCTCAGCTGAGCTAAGTTCGGCCCACCCCCTTATCGCGCCGTGCCGTTTTTGACATGGCAACAACATAAAGCGGCTGCCTTATAAGTGCCCACATGTGTTGCTCTGTGTGTGTGGCATATTGGCACTGAAGTTTCTGCGGTAATCTTGTCTTGCTGCTGTTGCGTTGCCTGCTCGGCGTGATGAAGTGCCAACAACCCCCCGCCGGAAATGTACGCGCCACAGCCGGCAATGTCATATGGTCGCAATTGTGGCTTAATGAAGCGTGCGCTGCCAGGCAAGCCTGCACCTCTCAAGCTAGCAATATGATAGAGGGGTTTTGTTATTGTTGTTGCTTTTTAGTTTTTGTTGTTGAGTTTCAATGTGTTGTTATTGGTGATTTTCATTTTTTGTTGTTGTTGGTTTCATTTTATTTTTGTTGTTTTCTTTATTATATTGTTGTTGTTATTTTATTTTTTTAGCACAGCCTAAGCGTGTATCAAGTGTGCAACTGAGATTTGAGACGCTGTTTATTTGAGTTGATTGCTTTCTCTATCTATTCTCTACTCTGCCACGACGTATGTGTGTGTGTGCCCGTTCGCAATAGTTGGAATGTGCATATGAATGTGTGTGTGACTGTGATATCGCTTTAAATGCCAACGGCTTGCCCCGCTGAACATCGCGCCCTCCACACCCATACACGCATATCCACACTTATGTATGTGTACACAGTTACTTTACAACTGTTTCGTCGCTGCAATTTCTATTTTCTTATTACATTATTCTGACATTTGCACGGTTGTTTTTCTATGTCTTTAAATCCCTTCCGCATTGATTGATAAAGCACTTTATGGCGCATTAGCACGACATTGATATAGTGTTTGTCACGGCGCAGCGGCGACAATGCTTTTAAAAATACCCTTATACCAGGCATTATGTGTGCGCAGGGGAGGAGTGCGGCATAAGGGTTTACGCGGCGTATTATTGCATTTTGAAGGATTCTGACAGTTAGCGCTTCATTATAATCAAGCTAAGTAGTTGAGGAAACAACTTGGATAAATTTCATTGAGTTTCCATGATAATGGAGTCTTTGGGTGTGACGGAAAGTATTGCGACGTTGCGATTTATTTAACTCAAGCTCTTAAGGCACATATTCATCAACATTAATTTTATTTATTTATTTATTTTATTTATTTATACTCGCTTATCTTAAAATCCAACCATGGAGAATAGTCAGAATATCTTGTAATTTGCAATAAAGACAGCTAAAACTTATAGAAACAGTACTAAGAATAATAAAAATACTTTATTTTTGATACTAAAAATACTACTTTGGACCAAAAAGTTACTAACAACAAATCTACAAACAAGAGACGCGGAACGTTATATCATAGTGTGCCAAACGCTTTTTAGCAGTTTAGAAAGAAGCCTTCTTCACAAATATACTGAAAGTAACCACAAAATAACCAATAGAATTAAAACTTTGCAATCAGGGTATCACGGAGCGATTAAAGTTTTGACCAATTCTACGAGGCTGATCAAAAAAATGTTTGTTTTTATCTAGTTGTCCATACAAGTGACTGGTCATAATCGCATTGTTGGGCATCCTTCAATCGCTTTTACCTTATATGCAACACCATGAATCTGACTGGTTCATTTAAAGAAACTGGAAGAATCCGAATTGATAAAATTTTGTGGTGTAACCTTTTTTATGTTCGTGTGAAGTTGGATTTTTATATATCAATTAATGGCGGTTATCGCCATTGATATTTCAATACAAGTCCACTCTAACACGAGCACAAGTTTTTGAGTAATAGGCAGCAGTTAGTGTAGGTCATGAAGTAATCGAAAATTTACCTCATAATGCTGTCTATTCAGCTTTGCTAATGACAATAGCATGGAAGAGCTTTAAAATCGTCAGGTTGGCATCAAGGATATAACAGAGGATTCCAACATCTCATATGGTTCAATGCACTTTGCTTAATGTTTTAAGATCACAAACAATTGCTTGACAAGGTAGCTGAGAGCCCTACATTCTTCAAATGCATCATTACAAGTCAGATATATATCGTCAGATTATGTGTAACAGGTTGTTAATGGCGCTCCAAATCTGAGCAGAAACAGAAAAATTCACGCCAAAGTCGGTCAAAAATGAATCTCACTTTGATCATAATTTTTTTTTTTTTTCAATTACAGTGATATGATTCAGCATGAACTCATACCACAGGCTCAAATGATCAGTAAAGCATACTACTTAGTCGTTTTGTGGCGTCTACATGAATAAACTCGTCGAAAACGACCAAATTTGCGGACAGAAAATTCAGAAATTTTACACCACAATAAACGACGGCACATGTTAGCATTTTTGTGACTAACTTTTCGGGAAAACACGAATATAGAGTCTTCACTTAGCCCCGGAATTCGCCAGATGTGACCTTTGTTTTTTTTCTGTATTCGAAACTGAATTTTTTTGTATGCATGCACAATTCGCCATGATTTCATTCAAGCCATTAAAAATCATTCGCAGTGCAGGCCATCCCGGCCGAGGATTGTAGCAAGTGTATGGAAAATGAGATCAAGCAATGATATGCTTGTATTGGAGCTGAAGGAACCTATTTTGAAGGCAATATTGAAGATTTGTGAGAAGAAACTGCAGTCCTGATAAGAACCTTGTAAAACTACAAAAGTTTAAAACTTTTTTTGACTTTGACTTGAGGGTTGAAGTAGGGAGCTACACAAAAACCAACTACATTATATGTCTGCGAAGGTGATTGATTTTATTATCGTTATCTCAATTTTTTTTTTTTTTGTAAGTAAGTATAGCCTGAACGCGTGCTTTATTTTTTGAGATAATGATCTGAAATTTTGCACACATTCTTTCCTCCACAAAGCTTAGGGTCATACAGGTTTGATGCCTCTTCCTCGCCTTCTCTGAAATGGTTCTTTGTGACAGTAAAGCTTTCAGCAGTTGAACCATAAGTTATCAGCGATTGATAACTCTTAAAGTAGAAAAGCTGATTCCACTTAATGTTCTACCCCGAACGAGGAAAAAGACTTTAAACACAAAATCGCGAAACTTTCGTCACGTATTCAGATAAAGTGATTCCACTTTTTTGAGCGAATTAAGTTGGCAGTAAATGAGGGAGAAAGCGAGTGTGAGAAGTAAAATCAGTCCAGCAGCAAACATTACGCATTTAACTTTGAGTGCCGCCTCTCTAATATGATTTCAAAAAGTGAAATATAATTGAGTGAATAAGTAAACTGTTTCATTGTCTTTGATTGTGTTAACGGTACGCATGCTTTTGTGAAATTCCGTTATGACAATATAAAAGCAGATTTTCTTAGAAATTGCCATCATTCAACTATTCAAAATCATTTGCATACTTGGAGAAGGGTGTGTAGCACTGGTGAATATATTTACAAGTAATTTCTGACTTTCAATTACACTGTGCTACCAGCAAAATTCCAACGCTGGCAAACCGCAAATAAGCAGAAGTCAGCAACTCATCTAAAATGTCAATGCGGCAACGTTGTTATTGTTTTTCTTTATTGCTTTTGTGGTTGATGAAGACAGGAAGCACCAGCGCCTGCCATACGCCATTAGCGGAAATATCAGATTTTTTAATTTACATAAAACCATAGAAACTTTTCTATGAATTTCTGTAAAAAGCACCGCTTCAAGTGGCAGGGTACAGGGTTGGCGCTATACGGCGGCAGCAGAGCGCTGAATGTGCGCGCAATGGAGCCACGGTAAATTATTAGCTTGGTTTCCAAACGGCAAGTGGTGGTGAGTGGAAAGCAGCGCAAAAAAAAAAAAAAATAAAAATAAAAATAAAAAATAAAAAATGCTTACAAATATTGTTCAAGAAAAAGGAAACTTAATGAAAATTGATGCCGCCGAGCACGAGGCACCAGCAACGCACACCGCACAGCAGCAAAACAAGAGGAAATTAAGAAAAAGTATAGAAATATGGAAAACAAAGTCAGAAAGTACCGAAAAAAAAGGACCCTAAGAGATTTTCAAAGTTAAACTAAGAGTCGCCGGGGACAACAACAGCAACAAATACTAAAAACAACAAAGTGTTAAGTTGAGCGAACTCGCGAGTCTCATGGGTGCGCGCCGTATCAGCGCTGGAGTTGTGGCTTACAAAGCGCGCGAAAGAAATATGACGCAAGCGACCAAGTACGCGAAAAGCCGAGAAGTCGAAGGCTGTAGCCGCGCATTCTTGGCGGCACAACTTTTTCAAAAGACGCATAAAAATTATGACTTTCCAATGCAAATACGGCGCGTTTTACACAAATACATCGACAAGTCGAGTTTGTCAGCAGCGAGGCAGGGCTACCTCCATCACGAAATCTTCGCAAGCTCCTAACTCACCACACATAGTTATGGCTGTTTGGAGACGCTAAGAACACACGCTTTTGAACTTGACGTTGTTCTTGCCGCTGCTGGTGACTGCTTTGCGGCAACACATAATGTGAAAAGTTTTCACGGAATTTTTTTGCGTGACAACATTTTTTTCATATTTTTCCAAAAACACCACAACCAAAAAACTCCTCTTTCATCATTTAACGACGGCATTAATTTACTTCCACCCCACGAATTTACCATCTACTCCACAAGTGACTACTTCCCTCCGCGGATGGTCTCTCAACTGCGCTTCGTCAATTGCAGGAAAATGATTTTCATCAGCTTTCGCTGCCAATTTATACTTACTGTTATGAGCTGTTGTTGTAGCTGTTGATGATGCCACCGTCTGTGAACGACATAGCTGCGTGCGCGTCATAACGGTACTGTTGTGTCCGCGTCCCAGAGTCAGTATGCTACGCAAGTCCATCATGAACCGGCCGGCGACAGGAGTGATATACAAATATTTGCCTCAAACGAAGATTCCTCCACTTTGCCATATTACGAGGTATTCAAAATGTAAAAAAGAACATTTTTTACATATATACAAATTGCATTTTAAAGACAAACACACCTGTCGCTGGCTCTCTGGAGGAAAATAATCATATTTATTTTTTTATGAAGCGAAAGGTTCGGGCCAGCTAGTGGCCGCCGAGCTTTGATTGACGTGAATTAGGGCGCTTTTTAGTGCGCCGACCTTGGAGTGGAAAATGGAGGTTCTATTTTTAGCATTTGGTTCGACCGCATATAAAGTTTGAGAGGCGAAGAGAATTTTGGCAGGCTGTTCACAAGTGAAGATTGAAGATAACTGGAGTTAATCGATTTTAAGTGTCGACAAGTCGCCCCTAAAATCGATCACATTTTTCCCATTTTCATATATGTATAAATATATATATAAATAGCTGTCAGATCTTATCGATCGTTAAACATGTTGTATCTAAGTCCTAAGGTATTTCAACCTTAATATCGCACATATGTGGCAATCAAGAGTTGAAAAGTTGAAATATTTCAACCTAAACTTCTTCCAAAGACCTTCTGCAACAGCATGGACACCAAGCCAAAAAAAAAAAAAAAACAGTGCCCATTTATCACCACACCATTAGAGAACCTTGCTGTGGACTAAGTGGTCCCTGGTTCTCGTACTATTGCACTAGTATCGATAGTTGACCAGTGTCCATACTAGGTATCCAAACTAATTATTTCCCATTTATTGCTAATTATATCTTTTAAGATAAAAAAAAATCCATTAATACTAAAAATGTTTAAAGCTCCGTATTATCAATTACTTGATCATGACATTTTCATCAACATCTGCAGTATAAAATGAACGTCTAAGAGTATTTTTAAAGCTGTCAGAAAGCTCTATTACAGCTTTTCGTTAAGTAATAGCAATGCTAAACTGACAATAACGGCACTGTATTTGTTTTCTGCAGTCAAAATGAAAATTCTGCTTAAACAGTTTTTCAGTAACTATAAATTATGTCGTAAAATTAATTGAAAAGTTGAAAAGCTTTGCAGCAACAATCGCCTGAGACGTGTGCATTCCGCTCGCCATGCGCTTTCTACGCTTCGGAACGCGCTTGGGCGCCATACTTTTATTGCTTTTTAACTTAAATTAGCCACGCTCGGCCGCAAAGTGCACAAGTTCTAATCCCGATGCTGGTGAACTTTAACAGCAACTGTCCTACGCCGATTGCCATGCTGCTTTTTTCGTTGTACACTTTTGTTTTGTTGTTATTATTGTGAGCACAAGTAGCCGACACAAACTTCCGTCCATGTCACTTTAGCGTGCTTCTTGCCCCTAAGCGTCTTCATAAATGTTTCGCATTACTAGGGTAGTGCAAACACAAAACACAACATAACACTTTTTGCATAATGAGATTAACGGTAGATCTACTCATAAAAAGTGTGCTTTTTTTTTTTGTAGTAAAAAATAGTATTGTTTTTTAGAATTTTTTTCACGATTTGATGACTTCGTATTGCGAATAGTGCTTGTACGTTATAATCCTGACAACTAGGAGCTTTTCCAACAATAAAAGTACTGTTTTATAAGGCCAAAAGTGAAAAGTAAAGTGAATGCGAGTTTTGAGGGATTAGTTGTGGATAGGGAAACGAGAGCTCATAAGCTCAGTACCCGCAGTGAACGCTGAAATTTTATTCTTAAAAGAGTTTCAAATATTGGCTTGTTTGCCTACTAAAGTCAGAAAAGTAGATCAGCATCCTAGACTTTATGAAAAATAGAGCTTTAAACAAGCTATGATAGATATAGCGAAAGCGGCCTTTTTTTCCCTAAACTATATTTATAAGTCCTTCTTATCATATCTTTATTTATAAGAAAATGCTAAGTGTTCCGTTGGATAGGGTATATTAGGTGAGGTTTGATAGCTGATCGAAAGATCGCCACCTTCTGACGATAGCACAATGGCCTGTTAGAATCCTCACAACTAGTCGGAAGCCTAGTCTTACTGAGGGAAAAAAGCTCACTGGATCTCTTGCGATCAATCTTGGGCCAAAAGGATCTTGAGACAGCGCAGAAACCGACTGCAGCCCAGCGGTGAACAAGTTTCCGCGAATCTCAGCTATATACAAGATAGCGGAGTTAGAGTATTTTTTTTTTCCAGGTCATCCGCTTTACAGTTGCCTGCGATCTCGATGTTGCCTTACTCCCATACTAAATAGTCTTTCCACGAAGTGACTCGTTGCTATTTACAACGAGATGAGGCATTCGTTAACCAGTTCTGAACGCATGGTTAAAGATTTGAAATATATTATCGTCGCGCTGCTATTAGAGTGGATAGTGACTTCTCTGAAGTCGGCTGCACTTGGAAACAGTAAATCTACCGTTATCTAATGACATAAATAATGACTGCTACCTCTGCTTGATAAACTCTACTATAGTCAGGAAGTTTTCCTGCTTTTCTTTATTTTGAAAAGAATATTATTAAAACTCCAAACGAAACCAAATTAAAGCTGATACCGATTATTTAAAGTTGACTCAGTTAAATTTAGTGATTTTTTTTTTTTTTTTTTTTTTTTTTTTTTTTTTTTTTTTTTTTTTTTTTTATTTTAATTTTTTTTTTTTTTTTTTTTTTTTTTTGCTTTATCGTTACAACGTTATCTAAACATTAACCATTTTAATCGCTGTTTCTCTCTGTATTCAGGTTTTTAGTTAACCTTAAGCCACAGCCATCAAACAAATCCAAATTGAAATGAAAGGAAATGCTTTTAATGCCCGGCTAAGAAGAGTAAAACCATGGCAAACGAGACTTAGTGGAAAATCCTTAAATTTATGCATATTTGCGAGGAAGAGCACCTGTGTCAAACCGCAAACCGCTCGCTGCTCGGCGCTCGCTACTCGTAACTAGCGCTACATGCTCACCCTTTAAGCTTGGCAGCTCGGTTATAGTTGTAAGCTGACCACCTTGATGTCGGAATGAAGGCGTCAAACAGCTTGATTTATGTATCTATGAATAGGTGTGACTAGGAGGTGTGTGTGTATGTATGCATTTTGCGGAAGTATATGTAAGAATGTATATGCATGAATGTGTTCGCATATATCATGGAAATCATCAGCAACATCATTTGATCATCTGCTCCAACATGGCTGTACCACACTTCGCTCTTTCAGTAACGCATGCACTAAACCACACACATACACTCACATATACATGTATCCACATAAACTACTTGCATACAAACACACACACATATACATTTAGTTCATACATTTTAACCGAATTTCTTTTGATTGCAGAGGTTTGGCGTAACACTGCCCGCTCTCACCTGCTCGCCAACAACTGAACGGAGCTGCTCTGCATATACACCGCTCTACACAACTCTACATAATTGTAGAAAATAAGTTAATCCTCGCTTGTCATGTCAAGGACGCCAACGTGGAAGGGGTAATGGGTGTGCTGGGGGTGTGTGCACTGTAGTCCCGATCATTGTGTGGCACACATTCGCCATGGAAGAAAGTAGCTAACTACAAATATCGCAAGTTGCGGGTTTTCTGTATGAAATTGGTACTTTCTACCTTTACTTTTTGCGCTATGCTTCACTCATTGCTACGTTCTTACGGTTCTTCGTTATCCTGTCGAAAGATAAACGCTTCAAAACATTCGGATGTATTTGCTCATGCCACACAAACGCTCGTCCTGCGGGCAATGGCACTTACCACACCGAACAACGGATAAGCATGATTATGAGTACATCTGTGTATGTATGTGTGCGTGTGTGTGTGTAGTTGGATAGCCATGAGCGAGTGTTGAGATTTTCTTGGCAGTGGCAGCTGCTAAAGAGGATGCTCGCTGGCGGCAGCCCGAAGGGGCGCATAGTGGCAAGTGAGGGCGTTCTTGTTGTAGCTGCAGAAAAATGCTTTGCTACAACTCCTTCCATAATAAAGATTAACTTAAATTTTTCAGCAACGCGCATATATGCGTTGCATCAAATACTCGCCCCACAAAGATACAGCGTCTGCTCAGTGTCTTTGCCAATGTCAGCACATTTTAATTTTAAATTAAACTTGACAATACAACTGCCACCAGAGCAAATGAAAACACCTGGCTGGATGTGCCGCACACATATACACCTGCATATACATGTTGTTGCGTGCAGCAGCAAAACCACCGAGTAAGCATCTAAAACCACAAAGAAAAAAGGGAAAATGCGTGATACATGAGTATGCGCCGTGAAGTATGCAATGTATTTGATGCTTTGATGACATTGCAAAAGATGTCGGGCTTGTACGTCGAGGTAGACTACTGAGCTGAGTGAGGTCTTCAATGTTTGCCAGACGTAAGCTTGCTGCGCTTGTTATTCACTTTGCTGTCACGCATGTGTGTGTGTGTTTATACATGCAACGCATTTATCTATACATGTGTGTGTGTGTCACTGTTAACATTAAAGCATTGCATGCAACACACCGCTGCTTAAATATGCTGAATCTGTGAAGCGGTGAGAGGTTTTGGAGCATAAACATGCAGCAACGACACATGGGGGGGATGCGCGGAATGTGACGCGTATGGAAATTGGTGGTGCATTTAAATGTGTCACCGTTATTTAGCGGTCAGTCGTACTTTGCTACAAAATTATGTACTAAGTAAAAGTGGGAAAGGAGTTTTCATATCTGCTATGGTTTAAATGAAGTTTCGGTTATGTAACTAGTAGCAATGCGTTAATGAGGGGAGAGTATACCAATTTATTGCGAAAATTTAAGAAATTATAAATTTTTGAAAACTTTTACAAAATTCACATTAAATATATTTTGAATAGGTCATTATATTCAAAAACAAATTTTAATATATAAGAGTAGACGCAAAGCGGTTCCAATTTAAGATTTTTTATCGAATAAGGAATAGCAAGAGACTAGTGGATATCAAGTGTAAATGAAAACTCTGTCTTTATAGCAAGGACTCAAGAGGTCCTGAATGTTCAGTGATGCCCAAATTTTAGTTTTTGAAAGGAAGAATATTCTCATTAATATCTTTTATTTAGAAATATATATAAATGGTTTAAAATAACCGAATTTTCATATATATTTTTCTTGTATATCGATGGTTTTGTATCTTCGTCTCACATAGTCAGAAATAGTGAGACGAAGACATAGCCATTTTCTCATCATCATTAAAGCACGCATTGGTATCTTGTCTTTCTCTCTCTTCTTTATTCTGCGTATTCTTAAAATATGTCAATTGCTTTCCCCCTTTGGAAAAATGTGAGTTTAAACTTGGAGAATGCACACTCATCTGAAAATACGGGTATTTTTTATGATTATGATACTGTAACAGACAATCAAGCGCAGTTTTCATTTAGTCGATTTCCTTTCGGTTTCCATGGATTTTAGGAATGTACCAATCTGACAACCAACTGTCGTTGTTTCTGTAGTTGTTTCTGTAGTGCCGAGACCCTGACAGGATAAAATGACGGTTCTGTTCCGCCTATTTAGACCCGACTGCCGTGGGAACGAAGACCACATTACGCAATTATCGATAATACTACATATCATACCAAAAAAGGACCCGGATATTGTAAACAAAACGAAAAATATTTAATTATTTATTATTATATGTTTTGTCGCCTTCATAGTAGTCCCTCATCAGAGGTAATACTCTTATGCCAACGATCCTCTAAACACTTTTCATAAACATTTTTTCTGATGGCCGTCAGCTCCTTCACCGAATTCTAATTTATCTTTTCGATCGGCTGAAAACGGGTTCAACGGAAAAGCAATTTCAGTTTGAAAAAAAGCATACGTAGCCAAATCTGGTGAATACGGTGGTTAATTGATAGTATTCATTGCTTTCTGTCTTTAAATTCGGTCACAATCATGCTCTTTTTGATGCTTCATACCCAAAATATCCATCAAAATCATTCGCTCGGACGTGCGAGAGATGTTGAGCTCTACTGCCATATCCTTCATATTTTTTGTATTTTCATCACTTGAAAAGGATCGCAAAATATTTTCAAAGCAAAATAGAAATTAGAACATTTCTTTTTGGAACAACGGGTACCTTGAGAACTGAGCTATGAATGCAGAGAAAAAATACACCTATGCTTAACAAATTTGTAAATTACGAAAGATCACAGATATGATCGTCTGTAACTATGTAAGCGGTATATACGGCAATAAAGAATAAGATAGGTATACGACAATCTTCTGTTACGAAATGGAGTTATGCCAGTTCTTTAAACTTCATTTTCTGCTGATTTTTCCTCTTACAGCTATTAAGATATTGATTTAGAAACATTATATTATTCAGTCTGATATTAAAAGGATTGTAATAGCAAAACTTTTTGAACAATTCAACGCATTTCCATTTGACCATATACGCTCCACATAGTTGCGAACAAGGTCAGCTTTTAGCAGAAGCTTATCCCGACAGAGAAAGGATGTAAATCGCTTGTCAATTCAATTTTCCACACATGAAACTGATTTATTTCAAGTTGAAACCGACTGCGGATTAAAAAGTATAAAAATAGAAAACGGCACAGAAAGCAACAAAGGCAATACGATGCCTGTACTTGAACGGCTTTTGTGCAAACTTTTCAGCGCTGGACAACACACACGGCGCACACAAGCAGACGCACTGAGTGCAGAATAATGAAGACGGCCTACAGGCATTCGCTCCGCATACTCGACGCTAGACAACTTTTTGTGCGACATCAAGTGCTCGTTGCTAATATCGGTATTTAATGGCATATATATATATATATATATATATTATATATGATTATATACATGCTCCAGCAACACAAACACACACACATAAAAAGTAAAACGTGCTACTAAATCCCTTTACAGATGGAGCCGCCGTACAGTGTTGTAAGTGGCAAGAAAATTGCTTGCAAATTCATACAAATACACACGTACACGCTCATACATACTAGAACTGTGAGATATTGTATAAACGTATTTTACACTTATTTTCACGCTTTCAAAGCTTAAGACAAATTTATTTTCACAAGTACTAAGGTCGGCTGACTGCGATTGCCAGAGCTTTATGTGCAACACATTACTGAACAACACGAAACCAGACGAAATTATATCACCACACACTCCCATGTGTACATTATACAACGGAGAGGAAGAGCGAGAGCGAGGAGAAAGTGAAATTGTTGTGCACGCGGACAACAGGATGAAAATATTTGCTTTCTACCATTCTTCAGTGATTTCAAGTACTGTGCAACTGAAGGACCACACACGGCGACAGGTTTCCATAAGGACCTGCTAGCATTGTGCCAGGCGTCGCCTGGTGGCCAACGGCTTGAGCGCACACATGTGCGTATTTTTTGGCCAGGCATTTTATTAAAACCACAAGTAAACCAGCTAGAAAGTCACAGGCGTAGCAACAACAACTGTCGGCACATGAGCAGTTCGGCTGTTCATATCTGTGTGTGTAGGTGTGTTCGTGCCCAGAAGTGCTTGTCCACTTGTTCACTTAATTGTGCGCCTTTTGTGAATGTCACTCTGCTTTGTTCTGTGGCAACAACGTCAGCGTCGTTAATTTCAGTGTCAACTCTTGATTTTGTTTCTCTTCGTTAGGAGAAATTTTAATCCTCCTCAGAATCCAGACTTGTGTGGGTGCGTAGATTTTGAGAGCACATCACTTTGGCGAGGCGAACACATTTTAGAATGCTTAGTGGCTGTTAGATAACTTTTGAAAACTACATATTTTTTTTTTTTGGAAATGGTGTTAATGTAATTTTCATCTCTACTTATGATATTGTTCCCTGTTTCTTGGCAGATCACCTAAAACTTATCATGATGTATGATATAATAAAAGTAAATTTTAAGAATAAGTAGAGGAGAGTGGAACAATCAAGTCTTTCTTTAAACTTGTTCTAAACATTTTATGACTTTTTTTTATAACATCAACATAATGGAACGGTAATTTGAGCAAATAATTAATAGATAGTAGTAATAGTAATAGGTGACCGAATCTTTAGAGTATGGTTGAGCGATTACATTATATTGTTAATGCAAAGCGGTTTCTGTGTTAATACATTTTTACCGAAACATATTTGCTATAAAAATTACGTCTCCTGCAAATGTTTGTGTGTGATCCATAAGACCTATTGAGCATACGTTCTCAAATGATGATCAACGAATATCTTCATACATTGCTCTGTAGTCAGAAAATGATCTGCCTGAATCTAGTTTTTTACAAGTCAATTCACACACAACTTCGTTTGTACTCGATAAAACGGACTCTCCAAAGTTAATTGGCAATGCTTTTACTCGTTCCAATAGGTCCTGAAAAGCCTTGAACACTCAGAAACTCACTGTACCTATTCCGATAGGGTATTTAAAGATATTGAACTTAAATTATAAATCAAAACCAAATGAATGAACTTTAGCTTACCTCAGATGACTCTTATCAACCAAAACTTAACATAACCTAAAAAGACTTAATCGAAGTTAATTTCTAGAATATTTATTAAATAAGCGAGCCATTTTAAACTGGTAGTTATATTTTTTTTTTTTAACATTTCACACAATATAGATCATAAGACCCCGACAAATTATTCATAGCAAAAGTCCTAAGAAAAATACTCTACAAATTATATTATTATTCTTAAAAGGTTATCTTCCATCACTATGACATCGTCGACTCCAACCGAGTGGTACATAGCTAATTTTTCGGCAACTGATTCAATACCAAGTTCGGAAAAGTACAAAAAATAATGTGTTTAAAAGATGCCTTCAAAGAACTTCTATAAAAAAATTGGAACAACTGCGTGAACCAATTATCTGTACACCTACCGACGCTGAGGTGTGACGTGTATCAAGAATTTGACTAGGTATTTCTACTGATGAAAGTTGTGTTTCTCCTTTAACTTATACAAGTATAGAAGGGTTTTATTTTAACCAGAATTATCATGCTGACATTATGAGTTGCGGTTAATCATCTAGGTTGAAACTAATTGATGTCAAATTCAAAAATGTTGAAGAAGTGTAGTGGGAAGTCCACTTTATCACGAACAAAAGTACTTGAGTGACACAAAAGTGTTTAGTGTAGGTCGAGAAGTCATCGCAAATATGCCTCATTCGAGTCGCCCAACTAACATTGAACCAAAGCAGAGCTTCCAGTGAGTGGTAAAAAATGTACCATGTTACATTCGCTATAAAATTATCCACAAAGATCTTGGTAATTTTATGAAGAAGAAGGAAGCAGAGAACAGCAGAAGGAAATACGAATTTTAACTCCCTAAATTTTCAAATCAGTTAACTTATGCCTTTACTACGATTCTGAAATTAAACCAACTTGAAAAAGAGAGATCCACCAGCCTTTATTATAAAAAAAAAAAAAAAACCCTGATAAAGTTAAAGAAACCGTGCTTGATCACAGCATCTCTCAAAGATTAACTCAAGATTTTTTTTTTTTTTTGTTTCGTCAATCAAGGTAAAATTTTGTTCCCTGTAAAAGAATCAATCAATCAATTCTACAAGTCAGTCATTATCCCCGTCCTGTTATATGGTGCAGGGAAGACCGCCACTGCGTTGGAAAGACTATGTGGAGAATGATCTGGATATACTTGGAACCTCCAATTGGCACCAAACAGTGAAAAAGAAGATCCGCAAGCCTGGAATACATTTCCATAGAAATTGTAGCATAACTGAAACTCAAGTTAATCCATATTCGAAATATTACTTCACTTGAAAATTATATAAAAATATTTGTATGACATTTCATAAGTAAAATTTCACATAAGTTTTTGATGTGTGTCAACAACTTTGGCGCAAAACTTGGCGCTTCAAAAATAAATGATGAGATATGAGTTCGGAAAATCAAAGAGGCTATGTGGGGTAGCGTAAAATTGAAGCCAATAAACTCTACCAATATTTTCCCTAAAACTAAGCAAGCTGAAAGTAAGAAATGTACCATACAGCTATTACAAATGCAAAGCGAGGAGAGATGAAAAAATTTCAACTCAATTCATTTCAAATTTGGTACCACAGAAGGCAACGAACTTTCCTTGATACTTCTGCACTGCTGGCGGCGCGTACTTAGTACTTGCGCACACACATTATTTCTACACTGCATATACATACATATATGTGTGTGTGTGCATACCAGTGTTTGTGTGGCGCTTGCACAAGACAAATTTCGCTTATTTTTTATTTTTGCTTTTCTTTTTGTTCGAGTCCAAAATGAGCTGATTTGGCTTGCGGCCACATTTCGCAGCCAAATGCGAAATTAGAGCAGTCACACAGACAGGCTGGCAGACAGACAATTTTGTGGGAAAGTCTGCTAATAACCGATTTGTCGGCGAAGGAAAAGTGTAGCGCAACTCAAGTTAAATTTAATGGAAGAGAAAGCAAAACACACACACACGCATGCACACGTGGTTAGCTTACGCTCACACGTCCTTCGTATTCCACATAAACACACCACCAACAGCAAGAAAAACAACTATAACTCATAGATGGACAATAATGAAGCGAAATGTGAGCGGTTAATTTGAGGTGAGCGTCACATCTTGCTAATAATTTCACAGTTCAATGGCTGGAATTTATTTTCATTGGCACAACGCTATTGTTGGTGTTGTTACTACCTTTGCCGAACATCATTCTCATCATTTGTCCTTCGTGTGTGTGCTTTTTTGTGTGTTTTGTTTCAGTGAGGCGCCCATGTGTGTGTATGAGTGTGTGTAAACATGTGTAGGTGTGTGTGGGCATGTTCAACCTGCATGCGAAAACCGAAAGATAATTACTTAGTTTAAAGCTTTTAATAAGCTTAGCACAAATGCGGCGACAGACCGACACAAACACATAGCAACACTAAGGTGCCCCATAAGTACCCAAACACAAACACATGCGCGCACAACCAGTGTTACGTAACACTTTTCAGCGCGCTTCCTGTGGTAAATTGGTGTAAGGGTTAATTAATACCAGAGTGCCAGAATGTTGGGCCGAAATTCCAAACAAAAATTTGGGTAATAAACATTTAAGTGGAAGCATCCTTTTATATAACTGGAAAATATACTTTCTTCAGTGGATAAAAAATTGAAACTGATCTTGCCGCTCAGGTATTTCCCTAAGTATGTTCAATTTCTTGCTTCTGGCATCCAGCCTTACACTGCCAAGTATTGACATGGCATTGCGCGCTCACTTTTGTTCGCTGGGTCGTCTTTAAGGCTTTAAGGTGTGTTGCACGTGGGCGTGAATTTGTTTTTGCTCAGTGAATGCTTGTGAATGAATAAATGGTGCTTGCATGAAACGCCCGAGCCACTAATTGATAGATGCCAGCTACCTAATTAGCTTGTTGACTAGATGCTGAAGTAGCTGACTGGCAAATAAAGTGCGTATGTGTACCTTCCGTCGAGAACTTTAATTGTAATTTAGTGATACTAAATGTATACTTACAATGTGGCAAAGTATTAGCGTACTCAACTTTTTCATCATAAGTGCTAAGGAATTTATTAAATTTAAAAAAGAGTATAAAAAGATCTTTAAGGAAATGTCAAGGATAAAATAAATAACTTTTAAGTTAGCACGAGAGTGTCATATTTGAGGAAATTGGTGGACACTAAAAGTCAATAATACCAAAGATTATGAGAGCCCCATAGGTTAGGTTAGATTCATTTGGTATGCCAATAAACAAATGTAGACCTATTTACCCCTTTGCAGTATCAGATAGAGCTCAGCTTCCAGGTCCAAGGGAAGTAGTCATCCCATAGGATCAATGCGCTTCACGCGAAGTTTAACATCGATAACTATCGATACCTTACTTATAGCGCTAACAGCGTAGTATTGCCAATGCGGGACAAGTGCACAAGAGATTTGTTGTTCCCCTGGTGCCGTGCCCTCGACCATTTCTGCAATCTTGTCGATCTGCCAACCTCATCCTGCGGGCGTGTGTCGTCACCAGTGACCAGTTAGTATTCATGTCATGTTCCTACAGCGTCTTCTATAGAGTGGTAATAGGAATTTGGTATATTTCCGATCTACCGTTTTGCATATGACTTTTGCAGTTTTGCACCCAGTTTCCTCGTCCCATCAGGTTTGGTTTCCTTTACCATGCTTCTGTCGGAATAGTCATACTATATAGACAATGCATGGGCTTTCCATTCTTGGCAATCACGTTCATTTTTTCATTGCCTTCGATGCCTTTGTGGCCTTTCCACTGCTGCCCTGCTTCCCAACACACTCCTGCCGATATGCGAAACCAGCTTACTGCCTTGATTGCTATTTTGCTGTCAACGTTGATGTTGACTCTGGAATTGCCTGCAGGTGCAGCTTTCGCAATAGCAAAGAAGTATTTCGAGAAGAACACGTTAGGAGTTGATTAAATTTAGTTAAAAACTTCTTACAAATCAACTTCAAATGTTCTGAGATTTGAAAATAGTCTCCGATAATATGTACATTCAATACTTCCGCAAAAAAAAAGCAAGTTTTAGAAGTGCATATAAACCCCTAAGTCTCTTAAATAAAATAAAACTATACAGAGTATGTGTAATGCTTATATACGCCACAGATAGCAATCATAACCATATATTCAAGGACATGTAAACACCTTCAATTACCTTTTCATATCCACACACTACTGCGTCATCTTTCCTTCATTTTCCGCACTCTATATGTCCGTCCAACTGACTGACATATGATTAAAGTCGTAGCAATCAACATACGCTCCCCCGCCCACACTGCAGCGCTGACGGTTGTGAAGCTGACGCTAAAGTGTGACGCAAACCATGTCACGTAAGGAAAACGGAAATCGAATTTTCCAATAAATAAACCACCAACTCACACCGGCAGCGGCTGCCTGTGTTAAGAGCGACTAAGTTCTCCATATTTTCGAAAGACTGACGACTCAACTGGCAGGCAACACCTGACAAATGAACAGCAAAAAGCAAGCGCTGTAGTAGTTGGGAAAGGAAGGGGGTAGGAAACGGAAAAGTGGTAAAAGCAACAAGAAAAAGTGGTTAACAATAAAAATGCGGAAATAACGCGAAGCAATATTATTATTGACAGCCGCAGAAAATGATGCAGTAACGCGCAGAGTGGATGCGTCGTAGAATGAGTGTGGCAGCAGCGGCGGTGGCGGATAATCGCAGACAGTAATGAAAACGCGAAGCTCTTGACGAATGATGAATGAGGGATGGTAGATGGCAGCTAACCGCTCATTGATGAAAGACTACTGACGCGGTTACAGCTGAAGATTGTGACGGTAATCCGTGAAGTGAACACTCAGAAATGAGGAAGAGAGCAGTAAAATAAACTATAGTATTTCGGAAGCTGGAGCGGTGACAGTTATTTGCGCCCGATTTCGATAACAATTTTGTTGGGCGCAGATGTTCTCTGAATGGTTTTCTCTAAAGACACATTTGAGCAGCGGAGAAAAACAGACCAAAATGTATAGATTTTTATAGAATAGCAGATTCTCGTAGATTACCAGAACAGGAAAATATAACAAAGCGCTTTCAAGGCAGGTTAGGTTAGGTTAGGTTAGATGGCTGATCGGAGATCGCACATGGACTGGTATATGTAATCCTTTGTGAAGCCAAAGAAAAGAAGAACTCCTGTGCTCAGCCTTATAGAACTTAGTTGAAGACACTAAATATAGGTGTTGTTTATTTTAAAATTGTAGCGTACGTGTGGAACTGTAACACCAACTGCTCGCTCAATTAAGATATAAAACCATTCTCTGATTTCCAGAGAACATAATTACATTTTTTTGGTTCGATATATTGGATGATTGTACAAGTAACTGACTTTTTTATGCACCCTCATAGCACAGCCTTACAATATCAGACCTTTCCAAAAAAGTTATAGAAGTTTCAATCAAAATCTTTTTAAAAGGTGCAACTAGGTACACATTAATTTAAACAACAGTGCAAACAGGAGTCCAACTCATGCCATAATATGAGACTACCTATTAAAGAAAGGTATGCCGGGTATTCAGTAATTTCAGTTTGTAATATTGGCGCAATAATTAAAATTTCCACAGAAGTAGTGTCTTATTAACTGGAACGGATCCGGATTTTTTCCGGCCACAAATTCTCAACTTGGCACCATTCTCAGAAATTACTCGAGGAATGTTTTCCACCAGCACAACTAGAACAAAGTTAAAAACAAAAAAAAGCAGAGAGTGAAAAATTTTTTATTAACGAGTTTTCGGGGAAGTTCTGAACTCAGACCCGACAGATAATATTCCACAAAAAAGTGAACGACGCTCTAGGTGGAACGAAAAATGTAAGCAAACCCACATTTGCCAACAAGGGTAGAGAAGTGATGAAGAACAATGAGCTAGAGCTTTTGTATTCTCGGTTTTTTTTTTTTTTTATTGGGACACGCCTCCCCGCCCTCTTTAACTGTTTGTGTTTAGTTTCCATTTTAGCCGTTTAGCGTTTCAGTTTTTTCATTTTGTTGTCACTCGGCAACAATTGGTGTTTAGCAACATATCAAGGGCAACCAGACACAAGTGCTTCACACATGTGAACACTAACACTACTACCACACTTGTGAGTGCTGCTTGTGTGTGTTGGTTAAGTACACTTGAACTGAACTTGAGCCCTCAAGTAACGCGATAGTTCACAGCCTACAAGCGCAGCGCGTCCCAACGCCAACATGTCACTTCGGGATCAACCGCAAAGGAAGCTACAGCAACCAACAACAAAAGCAAACTCAAGCAAAGCGCTAAGAATAAAGTCGATTGCGAGGCGCACGAACAAATGCGACGCCTACAACTCTTTCTGTTAATGTGCTTGCTGCTGTTGTAGCTGCTATGAACTTCAAGTGTAGTTCGCCTGCCTGTTAGTACGGTAAGTCGGCGCGCAGATTGTTGGCAGTTGGGAAAAAGCAATTCACTTGAGATAAGCAAACAAATGCGCGAATTTGCTTCGACTGGCAGTTTGGCGGTTAAGCACTCGTAATACCCACTTGCACGCTACACCCCAGATACACACACATACATGTGTCGAGTGCGAGCGCAGCGCGCATAAAAGGCTCCGAATTTCAAACAAAACCGCAGCGAACCGATAACATGTGAACCCCGCTTTCGCAACCATACACATGCGGGCATATAGACATTCCCCAAGTGGCAATGTCGCTCAGTTAGGCGGCGAAGCAGCGCCGTTGAGCCGCAAGAACAAGAAAAAGTTCACCGCAGAACGCAGCCCGTTGTTGTTGGTTGATGAGCGCGCCTCTGATACGCAAAGTAGTTGCTTTGCTGTGAGCTGACGAAAAAATTGCAAACTTTTTTCTATCTGCTGGCTTGCTTGTTTGTTTGCTTTGTGTGGCATCGTGATAGTGAAATGCTGGAATTTCCAATATTGCCAAGAAGCGTAGCGTATGCGCGCTTGAACATTTGACAGTGACAGTGGCCTCGTCGGCCCATGAGCACAGCCCTCCCACACACACATGCATCTACATTTGCCTGCGTTCATAGTTTAACTTCACTCCTGCACAACGCCGCCTACCGCCCAGTCGCTGCAAATTTCTCAAGAAGCATGCAGTAAATTGTAAGTTTCTCGCTGCCAGTTTGTGGGTTGTTGCCCCAACCGTGCTTATCGAAAACTTTTCTGACATCTCGAGAAGTCGCAGTGCGAGCGCAAAATGAGCTTTGATTTATGTACACCCATGCTCGTGAAGTACTGTAATGGGAAAAATTACAGTATATATATGAGAGAGAGAGAGTGCATTACAAGCGTGTCATGTTAAATCTCTTCGGAGTTGGAAAACAAGGTACTAAACCGCAAATATTGATAAAGTGTAATTGTGCTCGAGCAAAGTGCTGGTGAACTTATGAACGTGGATTTTTACACACAAGGCCGATTGACAGCGAATGAGTGTGAATATACTATAGCCTATATTACCTTTAGTAGAAGAACTTATTTCGAGAAAAATAAAAGAGGTAATAAAACAACAAGATCCGAATTTTGTCCAGCTATGAGGCCCATTTTTGGCTCAATGGTTATGTAAACAATCCAAATTTATGCGCTTGCCACGAATAGCACGCTGGAGAGATGCACAAGCTGCCATTTCATCCTGAAAAAGCAACGAGTGTGTGTGAGCCGGTGGAATCATCGGACTATATTTCTTCAAATATGATCCCGGTGAGAACATAACCGTTAATGGCGATCGTTATCGCGCTATGATAACCAAAATTGAAGTTCGTGATCTCGACGACATTTAGTTTCAAAAAGACGATGCTACTTCCCACATATGACATCAATCAATGGATTTATTGAGAGAACACTTCACTGAGCAGATAATTTCACGTTTTGGGCCGCTCGATTGGTTTATTTCTGTAAGTCTATAGTCTACAATCTCGCTTCGATTCAGGCTTTGGAGCAAAACATAACGCGTGTTATTCGCCAGTTACCAGTCAAAATGCTCAAATTTGAAGGAGATAATATTTAAAAAATAAATGCGAAAGGCTGGTTTTTCGAATAATAATAAACGCTCCCTATTAAAATCGAAGTTTCTGTGTTTTTTCTTTAAAATAGGGAACCTCGAAATGGTTCACCATTTATATGAAATACTATAATTATTTCTATAATTCATCTCACCTCAGAAATTCGCTTTGGTAGCTGGGAAAAGTCTTGTATTTCTTCTTTACCCCTGCACATTTTTGCCTAAAGAGCTTGAGGCCAGCATAAAAAATGAAAGCTTTTCAATTTACAGCTTCATTTGAAGACAAATGGTGACATATTTTTTTCCGTTTCCATAATTGGCCACTCAACCTCTGGGCCAATGCTTAATAACCTCGTAAAATGCAGTTAATAAAGACGGCTGCTGTTTGCAGTTTTCGCTTCAGCAAAACTTTGCATAGCTTTGTGAAGCTTTCGCAAAGCACTCGCTTTTTTACGCAAAAAGACAAAGGACCTTACCCACGAATATCTAGATTTAAAACTGAATTTCCCTGTCAAATATCAGCAAGGATTTAACTGCCACTCAATGAAATGTATCTGCTTATCAAAGATTTCAAAGCATCAGCTCGACATCTTTATTAAATTTCCAACAAACTTTCGCCAACAACCAGAAGCTTTTGCAACCATTACACACACACGCACACTAAGCGTACGACTGCTGCAATTTTTTCCTCCTTTTGTGTCACACACTTTTCTCACTAAGTAAAGTGGGCATCTGAAGTATTTATAGAAGTCGTGAATGAAAAAGGAAGCGACGCACTAAAGACGTGAAAATATTTCTCGCATCAAAAGCGCGCATATAAAACCACAAAATGCCACAACCGCATTGTCGTCCGCACTCGCCAACTTGCTAAGCCATTGGCTGGCGGTGGGTATGTGCTGCGGCTTTGTGCCGGCACTGCAGTAAATTAATCCGGCAGTTTGAATATTTCAAAGCGAAACTTGAGCAATTAATTTTACTAATTGCTTTTTATTTTTATGCGGTCATTTCGATGTAAAGCTGTTGGGAAACCGCAGCCGGCGAGCAGCTGGCAGCCGCCAGCGTATAAACTCCAAACACTTTGAGGCTGCAGAGCCGCTAAGCCGAGCACCGAGCGCCGAGGTCGCTGACTGTAGACTCTGTAACAAACAGCGAAAGCGTCAAGTGCTTTAAGGACGCTCAAATCGGAACGAGTGGTATAATAAAGGCGCTGAGTTGGCAGCGCACAGCTGCTAGCTTTAGTTGTTGTACACAGCGTTAGAAACAGCAGCCTTGAATATGCAGCAGGCATTAGTGCGCTAACAAAGTTGAAGCGCTGGCATGCGCTCAGTTCAGCTACACTCAGAATTAATCGACGCAACTACCCCCAATTTCGCTCCGCGCCGCGCCGCGCCGCTTGAGCTAGTAGCATAGCGCCGGCTTTGAGCACCAACTTTTCTGACACTTATATGGCGAACTAACTGACAGAAATGAAGTGGGGATGGCGCAATAATTAAAATAAAATTTGCTGTCTTCGAATGTCCGCTCGCTGGCTGGTATGCATACTCTCTCGAGCGCCGCGTCAGCATGCCGATGAATTTAAAGCACGCGCCACTGCCGCCGCCGTCGCCGCAAATATAATACTAACGTCGCTGCCTGCGGCTCAAGTGAAAATGCAATAAAAATGAGAAGCGATGTGGGTTTGCTAAGAAAAAAGGATGCGCAGCAAGCGAAAAAAGAGTACGGACAAATTTCAATACTACTGCCTCGGCTAAGCATTGGCGGTTTTGTACTTGCGGCTTTGCGAAAACTGCCGGCAATACTTTGTATTGTGAAGCAAGTAATTTATTTCTCTGCGTATTTCGTCCATGAATATTCAGCAACAGACTGGAGTGCATGAAATAGGAAAGAAAGTTTGCGGCACTAACCGAACAGCAGTGATGACGATTTGAATAGATTGCGAGAAAAAGCAACGCGGCAACCACTTTAATATCAATCAACTTGGCAACGCGACTAGGCAGCTAGGAATTTGGTGAGCTCGACGGACGGTTGGCTGCTTGCGGTCACATTAACATGCCGCCCAGCAAACGTCTTGCCGCGTCCTATCCAATCGCTAACAAGCGCTGGCATTGAACTTACACAACGATAAACGCAATATTGCTAACAAGCGCAACAAAAACTAAAACAACTCCTGGATATTTTGAGTTTCGCGCTCCGTCCGAGCAGTCACTGTGCACTAACTCGGCCACAATGCGTCTAAGAGCCACATTGTGTCTTTGTGTGTCTTTGCGCCACGAGCGCTAGAGCTGACGAACCTCCGCCGGCACAATAACAGTTACGGCTTCAACGCGAATACTCCTAATCTTGCAAGAGTGCATAATGAACCACAAATAAATTTTACAATGCCGTTAGCAACAGACACTGCTTGCAGCGCGTGCAGCGGTCGACCTTTATTACACATTCAAACAACAAACACTTGCATCGGCTGTATTGTTGCAAGCCGGCTAAACACGCGAAATATGGAAATAAATGTTGCAACTTCCTTTTGTGGCAACATCAGCTTCGCAAAGCATTCATTTTTCGCAAAAAAAAAAAAAAAAAGACGCACAACTTTTGCCAAACCACAATATCATTTCCTGGATGATGCGCCGTTCGCGCGGTCACTCATAGTTGACAAACTGCAAATGAACGCCGTCGGCAGACGTTGGCAAGGCAGTTTGTTTGTGGGAAGAATAAGCGCGTCTGGAAGCGAACTAGAGATTGCCTTTGCAATATTAATTTTAATGGAAAATGTTTTGTCACTGTTCGACTTTGCGTGAGACTTACAAGACTGGCAGTTAGACTTCTGTCATAAGTCTCATACACAATGGGGTGTCAGCGGAGTGAGATAAAGGTTTTGAAGTATATATGAAGACTCTATTAACGATTACTTTCGCAAACATGCTAACATATTTCTGAGTTTTCATTGCATTTGGGTCATAGACTATTGAATATGCAATAGCAAATATAAGTTAAGGAGGAAGAATTATAAATTTAGTTTTATTGTTCATATAAAAATGAAGTTTTGGTCTACACTCCAAGACGAATTTTGTGCAGATCGTCCAAAATCAGTTGTTATTCTCTATACTATTGCCACTGAGCGCAAACTGATTATCCAAGATTGTCACGTGATCCACCGTAAGATTGAGACAACTATAGACATTAGTGGGACCAGCATACTATATATTCAATTAGTGGTTTCACATAGTCTCATAAAGTTATAAGTTATAACGATCCGAAAACATAGCGTTCAGGGTTTGCGTAAACTTATTTTAGTAAGCAGCCCAACAACAAATTTTTTAAACTAGTAAAAAAAATTATGATTTTATGATTTTACGATGCTTTATGACACGTTGTGAGTACCTCAAATATTGCATTAATATTTGACTTAAAAAAAATTTTTCAAAACAGGCGCTCAAACATGGCTGCTATTGTTTCAGTTTCGAGGCATGGTGCCGACTTGACAGTGCCTGGCCGAATAAAAATTACTTGATCCGATCACTTAGACCCGACTGCGATGGCGATGGAAACAAAAAAGGCTCGTTTCGATTGGTCGAAAAAAATGTTTTGAATAATACTGTAGGACTGCTTCGAAACTTTGTGACATAATGACCATTATAAGGACCCCATGATCAGAGGATAGTCAATTCTACCCAATTAATTGCTTGCCAGTTATATTCTAAGAATTCAGAAAAACCTACTACCTAACGACTGAAACAACCGCATTTTTTAGCACTCAAAATCTCGATTTGACGGGTCATCCAAAGTATAGTTCTAACTTTGCGCCGAGTGATTTCGTTTTATTCCGATGCGTAAAAAATATAACAAGAAGGCAACATTTCCCGACACCTGAAAAGACAGTTGTTGCGTTCAGAACACATGCTTCTCTATGCTTCTAACTCAATCAGAGTGGCAAAAGTCTTTGGATTACTGATTTAGGCGAATGAAAAAGTATATAGCTCTTCATGCAGAATATTTAGCAAAAACATAAAACGGTTTTCGATGATTAATATTTGTTTTTATTAACTGATCCTGAAATATTAAACGCTCGTATTTACTTTTCACATTTGCTACTATGGATAATTTTATGGTCTGCTGTCCTATTGAAATTAATGTAAAGTAAATATCGCTGGTATGAGTCCTGGATAAAATCTATCGTACTGAATCAATTGAAAATATAAGTTAGTCGATTTAGGCAGAGATTTAGAGATCTTTACCTACTCTATGGATGGATTATGTGATCAAATCTTAAATATTAAGTGTAGACTACAATGTGATAAAGTGACAAGACTATTGTAACTTATGACCCACTATAGCTAGTGTGTGTTCTGGATAAATTTTATCATAAGGAACCAATCGAAAATATAAGCTAGTACTTTTAGTTAGAGATCTTTTTCTACTCCGAATGTATTATTTAACAATCATTGTGTTTGCTTATTGAATCGATATTGTAGATTTTTGTTTGATGTGATTAGTTAATAAAACTATAGGGTGGTGAACTGAAATTAGAATAGGTAAAATTTTACGAAGGGTTATTTAATTACACCGCACAAAAATGTTAAAAGAAAAATGTATTATTATGTGATAAGAAATCTGTACGGTGTTTGAGGTGTTTTGATAACGAATTTGAGTACAAAAATTTACCATCATTTCCAGCTATTTCTGTAATTTTAGTAAATTATAGTGGTTGACCCCACACTCCTTTACTACAACACATAAAATCTTACGTGTTAGGAAACGAAATTTAGTAAGATGTAGCCTATAATATTAGATTAGGCTAGGTTAGATTAAACTGCCAATATGTCATGCATACACCAGTTTTGGTACGGAACGATACTAGATGGAGTTCAGTTCCTTGGTGTAAGAGAAGTAGTCATCCTTGCGCTTGACGCGATTTTTAACAGACTTTGGGACCTCGCTATCGATACCTTCTCCAGTGTATCATGTCTTGGACACCCCAGATGCTTATAGCCACTTATAATATTGCAGTCGAAAAATTAATGTAAACAGATGTTATTAAAGTATTACTTTCTATGAATATGGCGTGGTAAATAATCTGCCTTACGAATATTCAAAAGTTTGAAGTGGAAAGTATTACTCAAGTTATAAGTATGTGCATTTCAGAGCCTTAGATACAATATATTGGAATAATATTTTTAGGTCCGTTTATTGAAGGAAATAACATACATATAAGGAGTCAAGCCTCGCAGCTGTGAAAAACAGCTGAAAAAAGATTTGGTAACAGCTGTTCATTGACAGAGCGTATCTCTAACGAATGAAGTGGTTATTATTTTTCGGATATTTCCAGTCGGCAACATTAGGATGCCAGGTGTCACATAAAATAAATCTGGCAAAAGTTTAGCTGAAAGCTCTTGCATATATAATGCAAGCATCACTTACCGCTTGGAACATGCTGCAAGGCGAACAGCAACAGGACGCTGAAGAGACGTGTGTAACCGGCGAAGGATTTTGTATAACGGTAATAAGTTTTCGGTTGTTGTTTCATTAGCTGCCGCTGCCGCTGTTGCTGTCTGTTATTGTTGTTGCAACTCTTATGCATTCGTGCTGCTGTGATGATGTTGCTACTATTGTTGCTGCAACTATTGCGCTCACCTAACGGCATGCACACCGGAGTGAGCTGTTGATGCCGTTGCAACTGATGCCGCCGTGATTGGACGCTATTTACATTTGTGGTAAAAGTGGTCGTGGTGGCGGTGGTGCTGTTGGTGGCAACGACGCGTTTGGTGGCTGCCTTTCGCTTTTCCACTTCTTCAAGCGAGTGTTGCAAGTTGTTGTTGTCATACATTTTGGAGGTGGTGGAGTTGTGTTTTTGTTTTTCTTGCTGTTTCTGTTCTTTTTGTGCTGCAAGCAATTTTGCGGTGTTGCAGCCACTAGCACCGTTACAATTTATGTCAGCTGCGCGCAATTCTTGTTGCTGCTGTAGTTGTTTTTGTTGTGATTGTTGCTGCTGCTGTTGGTGTTGGCCGTGGTGGGGTATGGCGTGTGCGCGTGTGGCACGCTGTTGCGTCGACATCAATTTGCAATTTTTAACTTTTGCGTATTTTTCGCTGCCGTTGCCGCTATCGTTGTTGCAACCGCTAGTGGATGCTGTCAGTTGTCCAACTCTTTGTTGTTGTTCCTGTTGTTGTATTTGTGAATTTATGCAGTTTAGTCTATGAGCGGCGCACGTCATTTTTGTTGTTCACACAGCAGGCGGTCGCTCGCTCACTCACCCCTCTGCCCTCCTCCGCTCCAATTGGCGCTCACTTGCTGTCGAGCAGGCTGCACGCCGCTTCAATTTGCCAACAAATGAAACTTTGTCACGCTAACTTTGCCACGCTTTTCGCTACTCTCGGCTCTCTCCGCTTCCGTTCTTTAGCTTTTTTGGTTTCTTATTTCACTTTTAGTTTAGTTTTGTGTTGCCACTCGTTCACTGTGATTATTATTTCTGTTCTGCTTGTTGTCGTTATTGTTGCTGTTGTCAGTATATCGGTAGTTTTGGGCTAAATGCGATTTTCTCGTCGTTTCTCAAGTTGAAAACTGCAATTTTAAGTGCATTGAATTAATTATTCGTTTGCTCTGTGCCACAGCAGAGCCGCTGCCACACGCGGCCGGAATGTTGCATGCACGCGCCCTTTGTTGCAACTTGGTTTTGCACTTTTCTTTATTTGCTATTTTTCTCTAACTTACTTTTCGATTATCGATTAGTTGCTTTTGTAGTTTTTATTATTGCAACTGTAAACTTTCGTCACTTTTTCTTTTTTTGCTTACTTTTTGGGTGCACTTTGCAGATTTTACTTTTGGAACTAAATTTTAATTACTTCAAATGTTGCACGATTTCTGCAAATTCTTTCCCTTCTTCTTTTTCTTCAACTTTCATTCACTTGCCACAAAGCATTCAACGATTGATCAACTATAACCAGTCTGAGTAGTTCACTTCATTCACTGTGTATTCGTTGTGTATGTGTGTCCCTGTGTATATAACTGTGTATGGGTGTTGAAGGAAAAAAGTTCCACTTTATTGGCAGTTTGTCCGAAACTTTTATGGAAAGTAGTCCTCTTGTCGCGCTCGATGTCGAATTTGGCGGAGTTGTCAACCCGCTTAGCTATGCTCTCAAGTGTTCTCTGCCTTAATCTGCAAATAAAGAGAGAAGAAGTGGAGAGTATAAGCCTTAGTCTTTGCGGAAATTTTCACGTGATTTGTTTCTTATTCTAAAGAAAAGAATTATGCATTCAAGAAGCTTTTGAGCTAAAAATGCAACAACTTCTTCGAAAGTTACTCGAGAAATTCACGTTAAATAATGAAAATGAATTGTAGGGGACTTGTAGGAATATATTGAATAATGCAAAACCAGTTGGGAATTTCTAGAGCGCTGATTGTTGTTCAGTGAAGTTGTTTATACAGTTGAGTGGAAATCTAACAAAACAATTTAATTCTACTTTGTTTGGCCTCTTAACTTAATTAAAATATACTAATATATACTTTGAAGAACCATTCTCCTAAAACTTTATATAAAATATTTCATCTGTCGACGAAAGATAAAACTCAAAGGAAAATCTTTTGAAGTCAAATAGGTTGTTTTGTCAAAATTTCTTAGAATATGCCGTTCTTAATAAACCATCAAAGCAAGATTGAGGCATATAACATATTCCGTCACTCGAAATAATTTTTGTTTTAGTTTCTATTCAAACATATTTTGTGGATCACATCTAATACCTTTCATATAATATTTTTCGTTAGATCCAGTTAAAGATCTAGAACGACAAAACAGTTCCAGGTTTTTTTTTTTCTAATTTCAGTTGGATAGCGCTGTGATCACGATAATTATCATCTTGCAATAAAAATTAAATTATCTTTCCAAAATTATGTTTCATTGATTTAATAACGGTAAAGTCACATACAGACTAGTTAACCAGCCTTAGAAGTAGTAAAATAGATAATCATTCGATAAAATACTATATAAAACATGAACGCGACACACCGACACCCCACGTAAATCTTGTATGTATAATGTTCAACATCGAAATAAGATAGGTGTTACTGCTCACCTATGAAAATATCAAGTGAATTCTATACTTATGAAAGAAAGCTTAACAAGTGATTACAGAAGACAGATTAACAAGATAATAAGAAATCAATTTCAATAAAAGTTGATTTTAATTTAATATTTAAATTATTCAACCAGTATTTGATCAATATTCATTCTCTTTAGTTATACTTGTATGTTCTCGAAAGGTCACAAGTATCGAACAAATACTCAAATCTTGAAATTTCCTGAGTCTGTGGATCTTTAGTGGTGTAACACAACTTGAAAAAACATCACATATTCTAACGAGGTTACTGGTTTTCTTGTATAAGAAATCTACATACTAATTTGCGGGCTGCAAACTATCGTCTCAATTTAGGGATGCCAAGATAAAATCCATATGATTTGTAACACCTTATCTTAAAAACTCGCACTTACCGCCAAACCAACCCAAAGAGGGCAATGCAGTCTAAAAGTTTATAAAATTTGTGGATAATCTTATACTCAATAATATCGAAATCGATGGCCATTACACCTACAAACATATATAATATTGCCTACAACTATATACGTGCGGAGTGACAGTAACTTCATCACTATTCCAATATTCCGATCATCTTTCATTCGAAGTGTAAACAACAGCAACTTTTTTCACTCAAATACTTCGAACTTTGTGCCTGGAAAAGTCTTTTTCGTGGATAGTTCTTTTTTATTACTATAAGATAAAGAAACCCTAATGGAAAAGCAACTTGCTTTGGTGAATGTTTATGGGATGCTATAGATAGGCTATCATGCCAAAAGTGATTTGCAGGATTTAAAAGCGATGATTTTAGAGTAGAAGATCAATAACGTCATGGACAGCCAAAAAGTTTAAAGATGGGGACCTGGACACATTGTTGCTAAGCAGAGCTCGAAGAATATTTGAGAGTCAATCAAACAGCCTAACGTTTCGAACCAGTCAGATACATACCAATGCAAGGACATAATTAGATGTATTGATTGAAGTCACGAGATCTTGAGAGAGGATTTGGCTTGTCATAATTGGCGAGCGCTACAAAACAGTGTCGTTTTTGCATGGACATGCGACTAATGATGAAATTGTCGAAAAAATCCCAAAGTTGCGACTAAATACGATGTAATAATTTCTTATCATGACAACGTTTGATGTTTTTACGTTGCAAGACCGGTTATAAAATACATGGAAACCAGCGGCTTGGAAGTTTGATTTGACCTGCCTTATAACACAGACCCTGCCACCTTTGACTATCATATCTTTTGGCCGATACATAACAGTCTAACTAGAATACTCTTCAAATTAAAACCGGTATCAAGTTTTTTTAAGAATGAAATCGAAAAATACAAAACTTCGAAAACCACCATTGCTTACATTATTATAAAATAAAGGATCAAACTGTGAAGAAAAAGGCACGAATATGATTATAGATCCAATGTATATAATAATAAAATCGACTTTTACATCCTTCAACACCTCACTACACTCTTAAACGCTTCAACACTGTACTACAAATTTATCGCTACTCTTTTCGTTTAAGCAGAGATTACTTTAAAACATAACGCTATCGATAACCTGTGCTGCCACTATTTACTATTTCATATTTCATATGACGGCGGCAATGATTAATATGTATTTGCACGTTCACTTATATACATATGTTATGGCCACATGGCTTCACTAGCTTTTGTGATAAAAATGCACAATAGCAGCACCAAGGCCTCTGCCAGGCTTTTATTCATTTTTATGCTAACCATTTACAAGTTTATATACATACCTACATGTATGTAAATATATATACAGCACAATTTTACATTTTGTTTGCGACATTGTGAAGCGCATAGCGCCAAAAAAAGCGTTGGAAAAGCGAGCGTTTTTCGTGGAATTGCGGAACAAACGAAAAATGCCGAAAAATATATGCTGCAGCCAGCCTGGGCTTAAGCCAAAAATTAAATAGCACAAAATGCGAATCTGTGCAAAAAAATGCAAAACTAAAAAGATATGCAAAAGCGAAATATAAAAACAACAAATAAGTAGACTAGGCTAAATGAAATGAATGAAGCGAAAAGCAAATGAAAATATTGCAACAGAAAATGTTGCCAGATTGTGTATGCTGTGCCATTTTCGTTGGCAGCATACAAAATACATACAAAGTGCACATGATAACAATAACAACAATGTAAGCAACAACAAAAAGTCACGGCAAGCTGATAGAAGGACGTGTGCGCCAAATTATGGTGTGCTGGGGAAGAGCGTACATGAGAGAAATAAACATGTCGAAAGGAGATGTTGCACATACGTGCACATGCATCATATAGTACATGTATCTTTAAAATTATTCTGTTCCTTAAATTGATAACATGAAGAACTTATGCCGAACTTGTTAGTAAATTCATGTTGCAAAAACATGTTGAGTAAATATGCTCAGTCCAGTCATAATTCGGTTATTTCGATTAAATCACTTTTTATAAAAAAAAAAAAAATATTATAAATACAATATTAAAAATTATTTTTTTAGCTTCCTATAAAACTAGTTTGAACTTTAGACAACCACACTCTTCTAACAGAACACAAAAAAAGGACATTTTTGGTGACCTTCCTTGCCAGTCAAAACAACCTGTTCGCATGAGTAGCTGAGCAAACTAAATACCCCACACTCATGCCTCCAATAGTGGAGTCCACTATTGTTTTGACTTGTGTGACTCACCCGCTCTCACTAGAGACTATTGACGTAAGTCCCCAAATATTGTGGCATCACTCACTCGACAATTCTGTTATTTCGCACAAAACACCACGTTTCCTTTTCCAAATGTGTTTTCAAGCGCTTAACTTTCTTCAGCCAAGGCACTTGCACTTTTACCACGACACTTGTTGAATTAATATGCGCTCTCATTCGTTAAGCTTTTAGTTGTATGTTCAATTATGTATGCCGCAGCATAATGGCAACGCGACGCTTTTGAACTTCACCGAATGGTTGCTGCAGCGAGACTGAGGTAACAGAAGGGTGGTTGACACATATAAAAATGAGGAAGTTCACATCAATCGAGTTTTCAAATCAACCTTATCGCCCCTTTGTAATTCACATGCGCAGACAGCGGATTCGCACAAAGAAACACCGTGAAGTATGCAATACACACAAAGGTGGTTGTTTTTTAGGCGTTCTTTTGCAGAACAGCTGATGAGTTTATCAGCAGTGTGGTGAATTTCGAGTTTTATGGGAGTAACAGGCCTTTATGTTATCAGGTTATTTGAGTATAGCAGCATTGAGTAGTGTATTGTTGTAGTTTTATGCAAATTCTTAGCGTAGTTAGTTAGTAAAGAAGAGGCGACACTATGTTCAAAAAACATTGTTTGAACGCTTTTTGAAAAAAACTTGCAGTCGTTATATGATTGAAAATTTGAGACTAATTTTTTACTTTTTACTAAAAAGCTTATACAAAGCTAAGGCACAACACCAAGCAGTGTGGCAGCATAAAAAAGGACGATTTTAGAGACCACTGTTGTCGTGATTCCTTCTAGACTTTACACTAAGTGTCCCCATTGCTTTGAATCCGAAACACTTTGGCAACTGTAAAAAAATGTTTTAATTTTACTTTTTGTTGCACAATTAATTTTGCATTGGAAATGTGTATTTTGAAATATATGTGATAAAGATAATGCAAATATTTTTTATGAAATATAAATTGTTAATTATATACAAATTAATTTTAACAGTTGGCAACTCTATCCGAAATATAACTTATTAAGTTAGCTACCCAACCCGAAATTTGCATTGATAATATTTTCATACAGAAATCTACCATATAAGGTAAATATCGGATAGGGTTGCCAACTTTAAAAATTATATATTCATTCAGATAATCACAAAATTATATGTTATTAAAAATTATCAAGTAAAAAAATATATTTTATTAAAATTTCGGATAGGGTTTCCAACTTTAAAGATAGCATATTCAGAAAGACAATCAAAAAATCTATATTTTGCTTAAAATTATCAAATATTTTCTACTAAACACTTTACCAGTTTCGGTTAAATATTCGGTTACTTACTTTCGTAAGAAATATTATATTGAATTTCATCCGATTTTCTTGTGCCTATACCGTTCAAGCATTATGACTAACATCTGCGCAACATTTCTTAGCTTCCCATGTAACCATAATGAATAAGTGCATCTGTTCTGACACTAAATCATCTCATAAATTCCTAATCAAGAGATTCCAGAAATGAACTTATCTCACAAACTCAATTTTAAACAAAATTTTTCAAAATTCAAAATCATCAGCTATCCGATATCGGCGTATTCTTTCTTTGAACCCATATCGGTCCTGTACTACCTCGCAATATTATATCATCGCTTAAGTTTATCTATACGCTGACATATTTTATTTTTTATTATTATTATTATTTTTTTTTTTTTGAACTCAGAACTTTTTCTAACAGCATTTAATATCAGCATCAGCTAACAGAGTGAAATTGTAGTAACTACAAACAAATTTCACATTAATATTTCATAAATACCTTAATATCTAACCTCAATTACATCCTTAATAAATTTACATAATTTTTGTGATTCACCGAAATTTAACGGTAATATAAAAATCCACTCTAAACATTTAAGAGCAAGAAATGTGAATGTATTAAAATAAATTAATAATACAACATTTATTACCACAAAGCGGTCCACAGGCAAGTCCAAAGGCGTAGAGCAGCAAATCAACACAGAAAACAGAAGAAGAAGAAGCAGAGGGAGAACTGTGAGCATCGAAAGGAATGACCGGCAATTTATTCCGCTACGCTTTATTGATTTGTGTAGAAATGCCGCAATTTACATGTTTGCACAAAACAAACACTCACACACACACAGACGCGCTCGCACATCCATGTCCGGCATTTGTAGATTTATTTGCGCTTATGAACCAGCATAAAAACGCTTAAATGGCGCATGGAGGAAAAAGGAAATATTTACCTATCCCTTTGGCAGCGCACATCCTACTCTCCAAGTTATGAGGCCACAAACGAAGAGGTAGATTTGAAATTTATATGCCAAGCGATTATGATGCATGAACGCCAAGAAGATAGGCTGCAAGCAAAGACGTAGCGGCGGTTGGACGGCAGCACATCAATAAACGTATACAATTTTTCGGTGGAAGAGCGGAGGGTCTGGGAGGACAACTTTGAATAAATGCCATTGAACATATTTGAACAACGGTTCAATGGCTGGTTGTTTGTTTCGGCTTAGCTGGAGTAAGTTGGCATATCTTTAGAAGAGAACTAGTTCAGTTGTATTGGTAATTGTAACTAGTTCGAGACTAGTGAAAAATTATATAGATGTGAAATTACAAGTGTTTGTCAATCCTTTATAAAGGCTTTGGTTCTTATTAAAAATAACGTATATATTATTTATTTCTTAATTAGATGTCATAAATATCATGTTGCCTACATTTGGGGGACATTTTTTAATTATATGAATTTTGAGTACCACTGAAAGAATAATAAACATTAAGCTTTTACCTGAGTTTAGTAGAAATGATCTTCGATTTTAGTTATATTGCCCATTTTTCAGTTTGACGATGAATCTTTATACAAAGAACGAGCCTAATTGTATACAACAATTTGTTTTAACTAATTTATTGTTAAATTTTACAAACTTTATTTGCAGATATGTTTATATCGGTGTTATACTAACGAGTTTCAAAATGTTGTGAACACGAATTATATGAGTTATGAAAAGATCTAATATTACATTGTTAAAAAAAAAGGACTTTTATGGGTTTGAAAAGAATTTATAAGAAAAAAGCATAAATTTGCTATTACAGAAATGTTTTCATTAAAATAGAAGCCGGGTGATTTAATAAATGATGTGCCTAAAAGTAGGCAACAAGTTTTCCAACTAATTTATTGCTAAATTCTACATATTTTACTTTGAAAAAATACTATATGATTATATATTCTTATGAACTACTGAATTTTGGGATAAGAATATCACATAACTTTGGGTTTTGAAAAGTCTCAAGACCTTTACTAAAGAAGATATTTGTAAGCATCAGATTTTTGGTCAAGTATTGAACTAGTTTCAATATTATTAATACAAATAGCCTACATTTAGGGTAAATCCGATTTAAGCACAAATATTTGTATCTCAAAGTAAAATTGAATTAGAGTAATATTTTAATTTATGTTTCCAGAAATGGTACCTGCCAATTTTTTGAAAATAATTGCTAATCGAAAATTAGTTTATGAAGAAATCTGGGTCCGTTCCGGTTACTCAGACCCAGCTGTCGTGGGAACGTATAAGTATCACTTACTAGTCCATGCGTCAGCTTCAAGTCAACAACATAAAACCTTGTACAACTATCACTACATCAAACTGGGTTACTTTCCTCGTCGACTTGCAAATCGTTCTTTGCCATAACAGAGCAACAACAAGCAGAGGAATAAAAATCGAAACAAATCGCATATGAAATCAGACGGAATTCGATTGAAAGACGAATGGCTGGCATGGCCAGTAAAAACCAACAAGAAGATGGACATCATAAAGTATACAAAACGATACTGCTGGCAGGCGAACGGCGACATAAACTCAGACACAGGCACACACTCGACATATGTAACGATTTGCAATGAAGATGAAGAAGCATAAAATGATAAAAAGATAGAAGACGCATAGAGGTATAGAATGATGGAAATATGAATTTTAAGCAAACAGAGCTGCCGCAGGTTGCCCACACACCGAGCGCAGCGGCAGAAGGGACGATTGTTTAAGCTTAGAGGTGGCAACTTTAATGTTCAATTGAGTTGGAAATACTCGGCTGAGGCAAAAGAAAATAAACAAGGGCGCACGTGGTTAAGCGCTGCACACCACAACGATACAGCGACTAATGTCCCGGACTAGGCGGGAGTCCGCAAGCTGCTTGCTTTTTGTTTTAGACAGCCGGCAGACGCAGCGGCTGTCATGGTAATCGAGGCGACTACGGTGACGGCATGAGACCTTGGATAGCAAAGCGCAAACACAAACACAACCGAGAAATGATTGATTTTTAGAAGATTGAAAAAATTAACCATCAAAGCATTTCGACAGCAAGACTTGGCAAGCAAAGTAAACTGCGCTCAAGTGGAAAATGCACAGAGTTTAGAAAAGTGTATAGCGGAGCGAAGTATATGTATGTGTGCTTTATAATTTTCTTTACATATTTTCATTTTAAGCCTAAAATAAAGATGTGAAGCATAAAAGTAACATGCCGGAAACACACGTACAAAAATAAATATGTATGTGTGAGACGCAGGTATAAACAAGTATGAAGATATATATGTATGGCAATTCGTGGAGCGTAAGCGGATGAGAGCGGCTGGATAACTTTGATGAGTTCAAGCACGTCTTCTTCGAATATGTGTACTTGCAAACCCTACAGAAACCGCTATTAGTCACCAAAATGATTCGCAAAGAATTTATTAGACGAGTGTGTAATATATTTTCGATGAGTGGTGGAAGGTAAATTAGTGGAAAAGTTGTATAGGAAAATTACTTTTGTATATAATATACTATCCTACAGTGAAAGATACTGTTATTGCTTGAAAATTAGTATCGAAGTGTAATTAAATACTTATATAGAGAATGAAAAAGGTCCGTTCTTAAAATTAGAACTTTTTTTAAAATCAGCCAAAAGTGTCGTTGTTATTTTCGTAAATAATATTCGCACTCATATATGTAACAGATTATGTTTCATCCCGAAATAAATTTTGAGCGTTTTTTCCTAAACTAGTTCGATATTATTTCTTGATGATTTGATTTTACAGAAAACGGTCTAAAGCTATTTAAGAAATATTTTGAGCTTATTTCGGCAAAAAACCTTGATTTGTTCAACAGTTCGAGATTAGTGGGACCCTAGTTGTTGATAACGTCAGTATAATTTAGAAATGATTTCAAAACTAGTTTAGAACTATTTTGAGATTGGTTCAGTACTCTACTCTGATTGGCGTATATTAAGTGTGCCATGTGGTTTTTAACACCCAGAAGGAGTTTTCCGATACTCTATAAAATTAATAAACATATACATATAAAAAATAAGTTTACCTAACCTAACCAGATACCAAGAGTTGAAGAGGGAAGCGAGACGCATTTACAGACAGAAAAAGAAAGAGGCCGAAATGCGTGAGTACGAAGAGCTTGATAAGCTGGCCGACAGGGGTAATGCTCGGAGCATACTCTTGTAGAACCCCCAAAGGTGATCTAGTCACCGATGCCCAGAGCATACTTAAATTATGGAGGGAACACTTCTCCAGCCTGCTGAAT